>NC_142600.1:2356498-2660354 GCF_041222555.1 Hakea prostrata
TTTTTTATATTTATTTCTTAATATCATATACATACTAACATACATACAAATAGTTAAATGAAACGACTAAACAATTAATTCATCTTGTAATGTGCATATATAATAGATTCATCAGAGAAAGGAGAAAGGGAAAAAAAATGTACTTCAAAGAGAGTAAAGAGAAGGTGTAAGTTACCCAAAATGATAGGGATCTCTCCATGAGGCTTGGGAAAGGGATAGTGTGTGCCTTGTTTGGGATAAACAATAATTGCTCCATGAACTGTTCCTCTAGCCCAGCTACTATGTGCATGCCACCATACTGTCCCTTCCTCAACAGGGAACTCAAGCTTGTAAATAAATTTCTTCCCTGTTCTAATGGGACACTGTGTGATATATGCAGGGCCATCTGACCAGGGGTTCTTTAGTTGCCTTAATCCATGCCTGGGAAAGACAAGTCCATTCATGCATCACCACACATTTAAATAAATATGTATTCTTTTCTGGTAACAGTATATATTTTGTATACATACATAGTTTACGATGTACATGTAACCCCATCTACAAAAATATATTTATACATGACGACTTCACTTTTAATGTATTGGGTAAAGTGAAGACAGCTATTTACCAATGAAGTGTGATATTGTCCTTTGCCTTGTTAATAACTTCAATGATGGCCTTGTCGCCCTTATGAACATACAAGTTTGGCCCCGGAAATTGCCCATTTACTGTTAAGATTTTTTTTCTGCTACATAGTAGGGTGTAATGAGATGATTTTACCTGTGATTAACATGAATAAAAATAAAAGTTACGAGCCAATTAATACTGTAACTTAAATGAAACAATTAACCTCAGATAATTAAACCTATGTCCGAAAGTAGAATCCACATAAATGGGATCGATTATAGTGTGTGCTATATGTTTTTTTCACACGTTAAACCCTGACCAAATGCATTAACCGACTGGAATTCTTTATCCAAGTTTGACATAGGAAGCAAACCTAAACATGACTCCAAAATATAAAAATTAATGTATGAATAAAAACAATAAAACAATGCACAAAACTCTTTGTCATTGTGGAATATATATGTCATAACCTATGTAAGTATTAACTTGCTTTTGGCCACTGTATGCGATACAAAAAGATTAAAAAACAGTTTGTTAAAGAGGAGAAGAGCCAGAAAACTTACCACAAATTTATGATGGTGAATCCTCCCATTAACATTCTGAACCAAGAATAATACAATAAAGACAAGAATCACTAATACAGGAGTTTTGAAGCATATCTTCTCCATGAGGAGATGGATTTTTCTTCTTTCACTGCTTGCAGCCGCTTTTCTTCTGATTGCAGCCATTTTTGTCCACATTATAACATTAGTTCTCATCAGATATTTGGTGTATATCTTATATATTCACCGACAAAATAATTCTTGTATATTAATTTCACAAATAAATTTGATTTCTAAAAGGGATTTCGTATCTTAGATTAATTATCAAAATCTGCGACGATTCTTTTTCTTTCCTTTTTAATCCATTTTGAGTAGGAGAAAAAGTAAATACTTGACAAATGTGTGAAGGCATTTATGGATATTGAATCAATCAAGGCCCAAGGGGTAGTATTTTTCTTTTTTCGGCTTGGGCTGTGCGCTGGCGCAAGTTGGTAGAAGACAGGTGTATTCCTTTTTCCCTTTCATATTCTTTTCTAAAATATTGAATATTTGGTTCATTATATTAATACCACTCTTTCAAGATATACATTTACAACACCAATCATGTTACTCATCCATTTTTTCTTTATTTTCTTCTTCTTCTTCTTCTTCTTTATTTGTTTATTTATCATTGGGATACTTTTAGGTTTTAGCCATGCTTTAAAGACTAGCAAAACCCATCCGTTCTGAACCCACCCAATTAACAAACAGATGGATTGCTAACATGTTAAGCCCATATCCGTATTACCCAGCCCACTTGAACCCACGTTACGTGCAGTTGGGTCTGTCAAGGAAATAGAGGTGCTGAGATTGTGGGAAGCGTACCAAAAAAGGAATGATTCTGAGAATGATTGGTCGATAAGATTGCTTAGTAAAAATATCGTCAATACAGGATTGGAATAGTGGTAAGATCCATACTTCTCAGTGGAGAAGTCATAGGTTCGAAATGCATGCAAGCTGGCCTGGATGAACCTCAGATAAAAAAAAAATAATAAATAAATAAATAGACAAAACTATCCTTCCAAAATAAGGTGAAAAACTCATTTACGAAAAGAAAACTGAATGTGGACTTGGGCCTTTAAGAGCCCTTAACTATGTTCAGTGAGGGGTGGGGTCGTATGGAAGTGAACCTTGTAAGGGCTCCGGATGGGCTTGGGCTTTTCGCTGGGTTTGTCTAAGAATAATCCTTGTAAAGACTGCGGATACACGAAAGGTGTCAGTCAACTCATCATATTACGTGGTTGGGTGAAAAATTCTCTCCCCCATGAAGGTGGGTGACTGGGTGCATGGGGAAATCCTTCCGATTGGGTGGTTCTGTTTTGGATTAGCTGAACTGAAATCGAAATTTGTCGTAATTAGAAAGATGATATGAGCTTGTATAAATTAATGTCTGTAACCAATTTGATAATGAAAGTGTGTGTAAACAAAACATTCCCTCATATCCTACAAGATTCTCTTTGATTTAGAAAGGAGTTCTCTCATTTGCTTCAAACTACACTTCTCCGGTGTAACAACTCTCTGATCATGTTAACGGAAACCCACAGCTTTCCAACTTCTTCGTTGATTCGTTCAAAAAATCTTATAAATTCCACCACGATAGATCAGCCTTCTTCTCAGTGTATCTGGCCAGCACTGTCTTTCCTCTAGCTAAGCTATCTTCAGCTAGCTCTTCGTTCTTGAATTGTTTTGATCAGACGCGCGTCAATGGATCTTCTTCGTCTCATTGTTGGTTTACTTTCGGTAAGATCGATCCCATTCAAAATAGATAGATAGATAAATAGATCTATTATTAATTTCTGTCTTGTCATCTTAATATATATATTTTTTGACTAGCTAGCTACCATGCAGCGGATGATTGACAACTTAATTTCTGGATGCAGTTGGCCCTGGTAGGGATGACCAGCTCTGCAACTCTTAGTTTAGAAGACTACTGGCGATCAGTATTGCCAAACACGCAAATTCCGAAAGCAATCCAAGCAATACTTTTTCCACCAAAGTCTGTGGTGACCGGAGACACCATATTGCACCCAGACAATGACGTTACTCAAGAGTGGTGTACATCTAATGATCAGATCCTTTATAACCCAAATGTGACTTCATTCTTCCTCAAGGATGAGTTGCACCCTGGCAACACCGTGAAGCTCAACTTCACAATGACAAATCCTGCAGGGATAAGCAGCTTCTTGCCACGCAAGGAGGCAGAGACCATACCCTTCTCCTCTGACAGCTTTTCTAATGTCATGAAGCGATTCTCAGTCCTGCCTGGATCAGGTAATGAGCAGGTGATGAAGAAAACCATCGGAGATTGCGAGAGGCCAGCTTTGATTTTCGAGGAGAAGTATTGTGCTACTTCGTTGGAATCCATGATCGACTACAGTGTTTCACAGCTTGGGACTAATGTTCAGGCTTTGTCGACGGAGGTGGACAAGGAGGAGAAAGAGATTAATATTCATAAGGAGACACCATTACAGAAGATAATAATGGAGTAGTACACCATTACAGGAAATCCAGAGAAGATTGGAAGTGATGATGCTATTCTATGCCATAATTAAGAAGCCCTATTTGTATGCTGTATTCTACTGTCATGCAGCAATTGGTGGAACAAGTGTTTACAGGGTTCCATTGGTTGGTACTGATGGAATAAGAAAGGCTCTCGCTATTGCTGTTTGTCACATTGACACTTCCAAGTGGGAACCCAAATACTTTGGCCTCCTAGCGGTAAAGAAGACTAAGCCTGGGACTACTCCGATCTGTCACTTCGTCATGGAGGGTCATGTTACATGGGTTCGTACTTAATTCGTAACATGGAGGGCTAGCTGATCTAGTGATCTCCATAAGGACCATAACCCTAACCCCTTTTTCAGTTATGGGGCCGGATCGGAGTTGTCACACTTAGCTAAAAATAGACAAATAAAGCAATGTTGAATTTCCTATATTGTATGTAATATATAAATAAAAGAATGGGATTCCACCTTGGATATTTTTTTTAATCTTTCATGGCTGAGACAGAATCTTAGAGGGTATCTTCTGGCAATCTCACGTCCATGTATGGATGCACCACTAAGATTGTATCAGCTGGGATTCAAATAATCACACTAGAATGAAACACGTGCAGATTGAGAGATAACTTAAGTGAAATGAACCCTCTTAACTCGATCCAAATTGAACCATTACCGACTTATCTTGAACCAAATCAATTAAATTCATTCAAAAATCTTATAATGAAATTCTCTGCAACTTAGTTGGGAAAATTGCTAGTGTAAAAATAAACAAAGGGATGAGGGTAAAATTTGTATTGCAAGAAATACTTGAAAAAAGAAGAATAAAATTAATATTTCAAATATTTAGTTAGTGATACATTATCATCTCAACGGTAGAAGTGCATTTGTAATATATTTATTTTCAGGGTTAATAGATATTATTAATTGCAACTCAGGGGTAGGATACCGGTAGAACTGTCTTAATTTCCGTGTATTGATCAAAGTCTGACATATATGTATTTGATTGAAGGTTGATTTAATTTGTTGATTAATCAATTTGATTTTCATAGTATCTTTTTTATTTAAAAAATAATCACCATAAGTTTCTATCCTATCAATAGATAAATTATATACTTATCATGAACACATCCAGCCCAATCGGTGTATCATGTATGCATGTAACGTAGAGGAAGAGCGATAAACTTGTAGCACAGGCGAGAGAGTACCTTTCAAATAACGCAACACTCGCCTCGGTGCAAGCCAATGGGCCTCAGTTAGGGAGGATAAAAGTTGACAAAGATTGTTTACACTCAATCATATGGGCCCGCTGGAGAATATAAAATATGTATTTAGACATGAGAAGCCCATAGGGCGTTAAGTCAATACGCAAAAATGTATTGAGAAGAGAGAGAGATAGCTAGTATAGCTGGTTGCCTGGTTCAGAAGGACCAACCGACCAAGGACCAGAATGTCATCCATGTAAATGAGCAGAAAAATTGGGCTTTGTGCATCAGGGAGATAAAAGAATGGGCTTTGTGCATCTGTGTTGGACCATGAAAACCCAAGGTGTGGAGATGAGAACTCAATACAAGGCAAGCTTGGATGGATTTGATTGGGCCCCATACATTAGGGCTGGAAAAAAAATAAAACGGGCTAAAGTGTAGCGGACGTGTGAATATGTTAGATAAATAGCTGTTTGTTAAATTAAATTTGAATCGGCCAATAAAATACCAATTTTCCTCTCATTATTTATGGGTTGGTTTGGTTTAACCTAATATCACCGGTTGTGGATTCTTGTCGGCGGTAACGTCTTTTTTTTTTTCTTCCTCTGTTCATTCTTTATCTGCTTTACTAAAACCCTATGGTTTCAGAACTTCTTTTAGTGTCGTCTCAAAGAAATTTTTTTTTTTTGTTCCTCTGTTCATTCTCTATCTGCTTTACTAAAAACCCTATGGTTTCAGAACTTCTTTTGTTGTCGTCTCAAAGAAGTGAAAAAGAAATCCTGTTTCACAGGTACTTCCTTTTCTCTCATCTCACTCACAAACTATGTTTTTCACAACAATGATCGTTAGTTACTTTCCTGCTTGAGATTCTCAACTATCTTTGCTAAATTATTTCTCCATTATCACGCATCCATTATTCTCAAGAGAATTTTTTAAGTATTTTTCTATTCTTTTTTTTTTTCCTTCCCCATTTCTGGTTTTCTACGCTGAGGAAATGTGTTGTGAAAGAAATGTGTGGTGAAAAATATCTCATGTGAAGGAATTCTGATCTAGAGCCTTCTAGTGTGAAATTTGTAATTTTGTTATTTCGTATATACATATTAGATGTTTATACAATCAATTAGGAGAGTTGTTTCACTCGTTATAAGGAACAGAGGAAGAAGGAGACACGTTATTCTACCAACGTTTTTCTTCTTTTCTTTTTTAAATTTAACAAGTGATAATTAACGAGAGAGAAAATATGAATTTTATTGGACGATTCGGATTTAGTTAATAGATCTAATGGTAAATATTTAGAATTGTTTAGTTAACATATTCACACATACATTTAGCTACCACCATTCTAATAAAAAAAATAAATATTTATTATTATAAAATTATAAAATTATAAAATTAAAAATTAAAAAACACACACAAAAATTAGGATTAACATCCTCTGCGGCGCTCTAAGTAGCGGCCATCCAGCAGCCGCTACCCAATGAGCGCCACGTGGTCATCAATCAATCCTGATCATTAATTTTCAAGTATATGTTTTTAATTTGAACTGATAAAAATAAGGTGGTTCACCGGACCAACCCCCAACCACGATTAAAAAAAAACCTAATCGATTCTCTCTTCCCACGACGTCGCCGCCATTGTGATCACCGGCCGATGAAGATGTCGGAGATGAACTTGCCTATCTTGTTTTCCTTGGGAAGAGGAAGAAAAAAAATCTTGAACTTGACTCAGCCTCAAACAAGAGATGTTACACGGAAGATCCAAAGCTTGATTGTGAAAGTGCTCTCCTACTCCCACATCTTTGTTTACACATTAAGATTCTCCATTTTCAATTTATTTAACAAAGAAAGCTATTAATTTGAAGCGTCGAAGAGGATACAACATTCCAAACAAGGAAACAAAGAAACAATGTCCTACTCACGTTGCCTCTCTCTCGGCCGAGAACCTTGCGCATTTAATCTACATATAAATTAAGCCCGCAATGAAAAGACGGGTTAATTGTTTTAGAGGTTGGGATTTCAAATGGAATCTAACATGAACACGGCAACCGGGAATTGATCGATTCCTTCCTCAAAATTCAGGTCCCAAAAAGAAAAGAAAAAATGTTATATATTTGGATGATTCTTGAGTATCCCAGCGTGTTCAAAATCAAGAAGAACGGCACCCAAACATGCGCCCGCTCCCCTCTCTCAAGTCGATTCATCGTAAAATTTGGATGATTCAGCATTTCAAAACCAAATTGAAGCAGATAAGGCAATTGGAACTACAAGAGTATGTGGACCAAAGAGAGCAGAATCGATAAGGAGGAAGGAAATGGATTAGTAGGAAGCGAAGGTAGTAAAAAGGAAACAACCCGACGACGAAAGAGAGGGTATAGACGAGAGGCATATTGGGTTTCTTTTGATTTTTTTGAGTCATGATTCGGGGTTGGTGTGAACCGGCTTATTTTTATCAGTTTACAATTAAAAACATATATTTAAAAATTAATGATCAGGATCTATTGATGACCACGTGGCGCTCATTGGGTAGCGGCCGCTGGATGGCCGCCACTTAGAGCGCCGCAGAGGATGTTAACCCCAAAAGTTAGGGCTTATACATATATATAAGCAAATATTATTGGAGATGGCAAGGAACTCAAAATTAACACAAATACAAACTCCATTATACTAAGTCGTAAGGAATCACTGTTTCAGTCTTACCAAAAAAAAAAAACAGAAAAAAGAAAAGGAAATCACCGGTTCAATCACGCAAACAAAAATTTATATAAACTTAATAGACTAACGAGCCTTGTGTCCAACACCAACGTACGTCTAGCTACTGCTGCCACTAAAATGATAAAGAATCTCAGCAGGGAGGCATATGTCGAGGTTTCTTTCTCATACTCGTTTCTGTTGTGTTACCATTCTTCACTATCAGTACTGTGTCCATACCCCAGCTTGCATGCCGCTCCAGATGACAGTGCATGAACCACACTCCTGACAAGGTTAATTAATTAACTCGATCATCAGATTAGCAAAGAAATTAAGAATCCCGGCCACTAGACTTTGACAAATTAAGTTAAATAAATCAAACTTACCAGGATTGTCTGCTCGGAATCTGACAGCAGCCCACCCTTTCTTTGGGACTCCAACTGTGTTGATTTCAGGTGGATCAACCAAGTTATATGTTTTGGGATCCGAGGTCTTGTTGAAGTTTCCAAATCCCGATCCGACCCAGTAAAAGCTATACCCATGAAGATGCATTGGATGGTTTTCTCCTGTATTCAAGTTTGTCCCTTGGTATACAATCTCCACAGTTGAGTTGAAGTCTATCATCCTCACCCTAGTATCCACCGTGGGTGTTGAAAGATTAGACGGTATCTCATCTGCTGTGAAGTTGAAATAATAAGGTGGGTCATCAGGAAAAGTTGTATTATAAACATTCTCAATCTTCTTATAATAAGCCAGAAGTATGTTAATCGATGGTTCTCTGAAACTGATGTTGTTCATGCTACTAGAGAGTCTTGACCCATCAGGTCCATCACAGGAGTTATTGGCACAAGGCAATGTTTTAACAGATATGGTTGTGTATATTCTGACATCGAAAGATTGAGGAACATCAACTGGGTGCTTTTCACTGGCTAAGCTTCTGAGAAGTTTAGTGTAGTTGGTTGCTGCATCAGTGTCATTATTATACTCAGGAAGGGTTGGGAAGAAGGGAGTTGATGGAGGGGTATAGGTGCCATTGTACTGTATGATTGCTGTGGTGGAGGTGTTATCCTTAACAAGCTCGGCATAAGGTTTGGCTGCCATGTAATAGTGACTAAGCGTTTGGTTAGCTTCCAAGAGGCAATCCATGGTTTGACCTGGGGTTATCATCATATAATCTACTGTTACTGGTTTAAGGTAGCTTCCATCTGATCCAACCACCGTGAGAGAATGGTTAGCAACAGCGAAGAACATATTTTCATTCATCCCTGCATTTATTATGCGAAGAAGATAGGTTTTGCCTTTCTGCACCAGCATCTTAAAAGTTCCTGCAACCAAAATACAATGATTAAAGGTTATTAACATCATATTACATATTGCTTTGGGCCTCTTTTATCCTGTTTTCAAATATTAAAATTTTATTTTTACTCAGTAGACATGTACTCAAATCTACTTTAATTATGTGCTTTTCTTTTCTATCATTTTAAGATAGATTTTTTGGGTTCTTGAGTAAAATAAATAAATAAGTAAACATGTTCGCTTGAACCATACAATATGAGAATGACTCTTCCTAATATGTGGTGGAGAGGTCTAAGAGAAACTGATGCCAACTCTAGGTTAATTTTCTCCCCTTTCATCCACGATTTTAGAAGGTTATGTGTGGTTTAGCTTTTAATCTCCTAATTTTAAATTTATTCCATAAAATAATAACATGTGACTTGTGTCTAGAAGGAATTATATTCAGTTCACGAGACTCCTAATAAAGATAATGTGCAAGACAAGCTAAGAGGTTGAGGAGTATGATAATGTATAGTCTTACTTTCACTTTAAAATGAAGAATTTTTAAATAGTATTAAATTCCTACCGAAAGCAAATACTTAAATGGGTAAACGGGAATTTGTTCATCCATGCTGAATTATTTAGCATTCTTCGTTGACATAAGAGTGCGAAATCTCGTTTGATTTCGCCGGTTCGGTACTTGACAAACCAGGCAAACCGGTGAAATCTCGCCAAGATTTCACCAAATCACTATAATACAAAATGTCATTTGAATTTTGAAATGTTATATATGCAAGAGGTATGTAAAGGCTATAAAACGTCAATAGTCAATTCATGTACGTGCAGGTTGCAAAACGTCGATAGAAATATAAAAAAATAATAATAAAATAGAGAAAAGTAGCGAAAAATCGTCGAAAAATTGGTGATATCTCGCATACGTTGGTTTCGGGGTGGGATTCGTTTCGCTACTTGTCAATAGTACCAAAATTGGGCTATATTTCGCCAATAAGCTGTTCCTTGTATTTGTATATAAATCAAACATAACCTAACCTTTTTTTTTTTTGGTAAAAAACATAACCTAACCTTAGTTACTTCATTCATTCCACATTACCCGAAAAAGAAATTAGTTTGTTCATTCACATCCCCAATAATTCATATTTTCCTATTCTGGGTTTGAGTACAGACAGTCTTAATAGTTTGGGTCTTAACAGTTTGGGTTTTAATCTTTAGTCCATATGAATCCGTTTCAATAATGATAAATTTGGTTATATAGATTTTGGTTTGATCACCAGAGAAAATTCCTTGCCCAGTGTTTTTCTCATTGGAATCTCAGCACAGCCAAATATGCCACTATTGAAATATTGCAAAAGCCAAAGTTAGTTTGAAAAATGTCTCAAAACTCCGGCACGGTAAATTGTGAGTTACCTTGTTGACCAAAAAAAATTGTGAGTTACCTGCTTCGGAGGCTGTGTAGAGATCTCCTGGTTGTCCATTAATGGTATAAGCATCTGATGCGTTTGGTTCTCCTCCACCTGCAAGGGCTTCTTCAATGATCTCCATCACGTCCCCTTTGTACCAGTTTCCTGTAGATTTACCAGAAAATTAAAGGTATAATCAAGCTAGTCAGACATAATTAATTGGTCTTATTCTCGAGTACTGCATGTTTGTTCTTTAAATAATGACCATACCAAGAATAATGGGGACTTCAGAGTCCGGCTTGGTGAAAGGGTAGGAATCTCCAAGCTTGGGGTAAATGATAATAGGGCCATGGACTGTGGCTCTTGACCAGTCGCTGTGGGCGTGCCACCAAAGGGTTCCTTCTTCTGTGGTGAAGTTGATCTCATATGTGTAGTTCGCCCCAGCTTGGATTGGGCACTGTGTTATGTAATTTGGACCATCCGACCATGGATTCCTCGGCTGTTTCACTCCATGCCTGCCATGATCAGCCCAGCAATGTTAACCACCCATATATGTATAAGAAGCTGATAGGCATTAATTCTGATAATAATAAGCAAATTAAGAGTGAGAGCAGAGAAAGAGAAACATTACCAGTGAAGAGTGATATTATAGGTTTCGTGGTTGTTAACATTGATGTAAACTCTATCTCCTCTGTGAACATAAATAGCTGGTCCCGGAAATAGCCCATTCACGGTTAAAATCCTCTTGGTGCTGTTCAATCTGGTGTATGACGCATTAGTGATCTGTCACCATATCAAACACAAAACAAACATATGAACTTCGAGATCTTGGATTATAAACCTCAAAGGAAAACCACAAAAATCGTTCATGTTTAGTCTTCTTTTGTGTGTGTGAGAGAGAGAGAGAGAGAGAGAGAGAGAGTGGCTAGAAGCCTAAAACAGCATGCATGCATGAACCAGGGAGCCTGAGGATTAGAAGCTGAGATGAGCAATCATGAACTTACGTTCCAGTTGAAGTGGTAGGTTTCTCCCAGAGTCAGGGAGAAGAGTGCGAGCAACACAAGCCCCAAAAGCTCCAACATTAGACCCTTGTTTTTTGGTAGATCCATTTTGATCAGAAACTGAAGCTGCAGGCAAGAGCTAGCTCTCCTTTTTGGCTTTCCACCTCTGCTTTCTGAATCATCTTGTAGAATGGGATTTTATAGAGTTCTTCTCTTGGGTGACCGACGATTGCATTCCTACATGTGGAAAATGAAAAGCAATAATAAACCAACGTATAGATTTACAAAGAAAATAATAAAACCCAATTAGTTCTTGTCATTTTCACAAAGAGTGAAGCTTAAATGAACATTTAAATTCCATATTTTTCGCAATGTCTCTATGGCTTTCTTTTTTATGGTAAACATTTTCCATAGCTCCCAAAGCTGGTTGCTTATGGACTTAAGGCTCTCAATGACCATAAAAGTTTTCTTCAACGGGGATAACAAGTTGGTGATCCAGATCTTTTATCTGTAAGATGCTTTTTATATATTCTTTTATTAATGTTTGGTTAAAGGTGGATCATCGTGATGAAAGAATATGAAAGGAGTACAATTTTCCACCCTCGCGGAGAGAGCCTCCCAACTCCAACTCTTAATATTTTTTGAATTTTTATCAAAAAAAGATTGAATCATCTTTGAAGGTTCTTTTAATTAAACATTCATGTGTGAACTAAGATTGTCTCACTGTCGCCAACCATTGATTGCTTGAGTAGAAGCAAACTTTGACTAATGAACTAGTTTTGAAAAAAAATGAAGATTTCAAATCAAGCTCATTTAGATTTTTTGTTTGGGCAAAATCATCCGTGGTTACAGAAGAACAAAGATCCTACAACCAAAAAGAGGAAATATGACAAACAATAAAATCCGAAATAGACTATGATTTCTGAGGCTAAGAAACCTACTAGTGTATAAATATATCAATGACATCCTTGTTTCTTTATTTCATAATCAAATTAAATTATTTGCTTCATAAAATACTTTAACTTATGATAAAACTAACACCACCGATAGTCTAATATAATTTCACTTGATGTGGTGTGATCTACTACTATTGATCAGTTAACAGTTTACCTCAATTTTTTCCCCCAACAACAGAAATTAATTGAATTTTTCCCCCCCCAACAACAACAGAAATGAATTGATGGCCGATGCAAATAGAATGACAGATTGGAAAACATGCTTTTTCATCTACCAATCGGTAAACTTTCATCAAACATACAATTTCTTGCAAACTTGTATAATATTTTTGGCCAGGTCCAGTTCATCTGCCTTCGAACCATTCATCAATTCCTTCATGAATTTATTTATTTATTTTTTGATTGATTGATTCTAAAAGGATAAAAACCATTGGCATTCCTCCAAAAATCATATTAAAAAATATTATCAATAAGGAATTTTCATCACTTTGAGACAAAACACAAAAGAGAGAAAGAGTTTGTCGGTTACTTGAGGTGACACTACTAGACCCCACACACCACAATAATGGAAAATTTTGGGTAGCTGTTTCTGTATGACTTCACAGCTTTAATGTGAAGCCGCTTTATAAAAAACCCAACGTTTTAAACACGCACGAAAATCACTTAATTTACTGTACGTTAAGATCATTTGATGATTTTGAATGGAGATCGAAACAGATTAAATAACCAAAAGCACTGCAACTTTTTGGTTTTCAGTTTTAGTTTTTTCTTCTTTAACATGCAGCATGTGTAGAGGACTGAGTTTTTAGCTTTTTCTCATTAAATTAAACTATCTACGGTGCATGTTTTTGCTTTTGTTTTTTTTTTTTTTTTGTTTATGCAATATATATTATTTTTTTTAATTTTTTATGTAACATATTATTCAATTGCTTAGTAAGCAAAGCCGGAAGTTAAGGTTAAATAATTTTTTCCAATGATAAAATGGACCGAAACTTTTCCTCCCTGTTTTTCAAACGCTTTCGTTTGAAAAATTTTAAACCAAGATTTCAAACTGATCATTTCAACGGAAAATTTCAACCAAAAATTAAGCTACAACATATGTTTTACAATTAATAAAATTTGCATGTGCAAGACAGCAAGCAGAGGTGTTCTGGTCATGATGAAGCCTACGATTCATTTTTCTGGTAGGGACTAGACTAGTGGCTAGTAGCCACTGCAACACACTTTTCTTGACAAAATTGTACAATTATTAGAGTTTGCATGTGCAAGCACGACTGTTGAATTTTAATGGTTAAAGTGTTTTTTTTATTTTTATTTTTTTACCATAAAAAAAAAAATGGTTAAAGTGTTTTGTTTGATAGTACTACGGATAAAATGCCCAGAACTAAACCAAGGTCCCTGAACCAGTTGTTTTTCATGTTTTTAATTTAGAGAGGTCTTCTTATAAGTATTTTATGAATACAACATAAAATCTGACAGATTTTAACTTATTAGGATCCAATCAAAGACATTTTGGCATGGGTTTGTTCATTTGCAAACCGACATGTCATGGATAATAGTATTTTTTTCTATACTATTAATGGAATTGTTTTGTTTTGTTCCTGCTTAAAAGTTCGGCAAGTGATAACGGTAAGAAAAATACCACCAAACTTTTAAGTCCTCTCAAATGCGCAATTCATGTGCCTAAGGATAAGACCACGTGGAATTACTTCAATGAAGTGAAATATGATACTCAAGCAATCATGCAGTACATACTACTAATAAAAGCAACAGTAGACTCTGAACCGGTGCTATGCAACTCAGTGGTGGAAGGGGAAACTCTAGCTATGAGAGTTGGATTGATATTTGTTCTTTCAGAAGACTGTAATCATCTTCTGATAGAGTCTGATTGTAAAATACTGGTCCAATACATAAACAATGCTTTTAGCTCTCCTCCCATATGCTTAGCTCCTCTGGTGGAGAATATTAGGGAGTTAAGTTCATCTTTCCTCTCATGTTCCTTTTGTTTTATTCCAAAAGCGATAAACGCATTTGCGGATGCTTTTGCAAGGAAGGCCCTGTCGATCCCGTGTACGGCGTTTTAGGCTATTTCCATTCCTTGGCTTCAGGAGTTATACTCTCCAGTTGCCTAGGCTGTTTTGCGGGTTGTTTTTTCTTTCTTTCAATTAATAAAAATTTCTTACCAAAAAAATAATAATAATAATAATAAAAGCAACAGCAACATCAAGTGGAGAGGGATTCTCGCCTATAAAATAATAATGAAGAAGCAATATTATTACCAATAAAATCTATAATATGAACTACTCCCCAAACTAGTTAGTCACGTGAGATTCAGAAAGTTGCTCTCGAAATTTGCATGTCATATTATTTGCTTAAAAAAAAATTGGAAAAATCTTCCAATGGCATTTCACAACCTATTTTACTACCTTCAAGAAAACATTGAAAATTTATTTTAAAACCTATAAATTTTGCATTTGAAGTAATATTAATTCATAGATTGAGATAAGTGGAACCGACTTCAAAATTTTCATTTGATTCAAATGTACCTAATCACCTTATTCACTTTTTGCAAAAACAAACCAATATGAGTAGTTGGGTCAAGTGGATGAAGCAATTGGAATTCTGTAATTTAACAAACAAAGAATATGAAAGACAAAATTTGAAGGGAATGAAGAAGAATTCTTTTTTCTTATTTGGCTTGATAATTGACTCAAGTATACAGAAAATTGGAAAACCAAAGAAGCCTGATCATCTTCCTCTATACACAAAATTCCCAGTTCTTTCCAAAACTTGGGCTTGTGGAGAGGGCTCACTGTGCTAACTGTTTCTTTTTCTGTGTTCGTAAGATGGATATGTTCAGTAATTTTATCATTCATGGTCTTACACCCCAAAAAAAGAAATAATAATAATCTTTCATGGCTGAGACAGAATCTTAGAGGGTATCTTCTGGTGATCTCACCAAGGCTGGTGTGTCCTACATGGTGGATGCACTGTTAAGATTGCATCAGTGAGGATTCAAATAATTGTATTCCTTAGAATGAAACATGTGCAGATTGAGTAAAAGGAACCCGCTTAACTCGATCCAAACCGAACCATTACCGGCTTATCTTGAACCAAATCAATCAAATTCATTCAAAAACCTTGTAATGAAATTATCTGCAACTTAATTAGTAGGGAAAATTGGTACTCTAAAATAAAACAGGGTAAAATTTGTATGGTAAGAACTACCTGAAGAAAGAAGAATAAAATTAGTATTTCAAATATTTGTTTAGTTATACATTATCATCTTAACAGTAGAAGTACATTTGTAATAGATTTATTTTCAAGGATAATAGATATTATTAATTGCAATTCAGGAGTCTATATGTAATTTGCTCTAGATTTTTAACCACCATTCCAAATGTCCCACAAAAAGGATATATACCGGTAGAAACGGATGGACAAAGCCTTGTGTCCATCTCAACAGGGAGGCACATAGCGAGGTTTCCTTCGCATACTTGTTAGTCTTGTTTTACCATTCTTCACTATTAGTACCGTGTTCATACCCCAGCTTGTATGTCTTTCCAAATGACAGTGGATGAACCACACTCCTGAAAAGATTAACTCATCGAATTAGCACAAAAGTGAATGAATCACACTAGCTAGCTAGATTTAAGTCAATGGTGACAGAGTTATATAAATCAAACTTCAATTAATTAATTACCAGGGTTGTCTGCTAGGAATCTGATGGCAGCCCATCCATTCTTAGGAACTCCAACAGTATTGATTTCTGGGGGATTAACCAAGTTGTACGTTTTGGGATCCGTGGTCTTGTTAAAGTTTCCAAATCCCGATCCAACCCAATAGAAGCTATACCCATGAAGGTGCATTGGATGATTCTCTCCTGAATACAAGTTTGTCCCTTGGAACACAATCTCCACTGTTGAGTTGAACTTTACTACCTTCACCTTGGTACCCACCATGGGGGTTGAAAGATTAGATGGAAACTGGTCTGCTGTGAAGTTGTAATAGTTTGGTGGTTCATTAGGAAAATTAGTTTTATAAACACCTTTGATCCTCTTATAATACGCCTGAAGTATGTCGATGGATGGGTTTCTAAAACTGATGTTGTTCATGCTTGAAGAGAGTCGTGCCCCATTAGGTCCATCACAAGAGTTGTTGACACAAGGCAATGTGTTCATAGAGATGGTTGTGTAAACTCTGATATCATAAGATTTTGGGACATCAACTGGGTGGTCTTTACTGGCTAAGCTTCTAAGGCGACTTGTGTAGTTAGTTGCTGCATTAGTATCCTTAACATCAGGAAGATTTGGGGAGAAGGGGGTTGATGGAGGGTTGTAGGTGCCATTGTATTGTATGATTGCTGTGGCTGTGGAGTTATCATAGCCGACAAAATCTCCGCCAGAGTATGCCTTGGCGCCCATGTAATAATGACTAGGGATTTGGTCAGCTTTCAAGAGGCAATCCATGGTTTGGCCTGGGGTTATCATGATGTAGTCTGTTGTTATGGGCTTTAGATAACTTCCATCGGATCCAACCACTGTTAGCGAATGGTTAGCTACGCCAAAGAACATATCCTCATTCATCCCGGCATTGATTATGCGAAGAAGATAGGTTTTGCCTTTCTTCACCAGTATCTTGAAAGTTCCTGCAACCACCTCAGTTCCATCAATGATTTATTAAAAAGTGCGTGTGAATGTGTTCCCAATATTAAATAAGGGGGAAAATAAATTTGTTGGGTTAGTTGTTTTGGATGTGATGGAATAAAAATTATGGGTTTGTTTTTAATCCATTCCCAACGAGATAATATTTATATTGGCCACAGGAATACCGAATACATGGCCTGTGAACAGATTTGACTACATGGGTTTCCGAATTTTCATGGTTTATAAATTTATATATAATTTCTAGTGTGTATATATAAAGTTACCTGCTTTGGAGCTTGGCAGGAGATCTCCTGGTTGACCATTAATGGTATGAGCATCTGATTGATTTGGTTCTCCTCCAAGCAGAAGGGCTGTTTTAATTATCTCCATCACGTCCCCTTTGTACCAGTTTCCTGTAAATTTTCCCAACAGGCCAGCAACAGATATATAGGGTATTAAACTTGAACATTCGCGTCAAAGATATATATAATCATCTTATTCTAGTAATCTCTGTGTGTGCTCGATCTGAACATACCAAGAATAATGGGGACTTGAGAGTAGGGTTTGGTGAAAGGGTACGAAGCTCCACGCTTGGGATATATGAAGATGGCACCATGGACTGTTGCTCTTGACCAGTCGCTGTGGGCGTGCCACCAAAGGGTTCCTTCCTCGGTGGTGAAGTTTATCTCATATGTGAAGTTCGCCCCTACTTGAATTGGGCACTGCGTTACGTACTCTGGACCATCGGACCATGGATTCCTCGGCTGTTTCACTCCATGCCTGTCTTGCCATTCATTTCATGTTACTATTCCCATTTGGCATGTGAGACATGAATACAAATTTCTTCCAAATTAAGCAGAAGAGAGAGAGAGAGAGAGAGAGAAGCGTATATACCAATGTAGGGTGATGTTGTAGTTCCCATGGTTGACAACGTCTATGAACACTCTATCTCCTTTGCAGACATGCAAAGCTGGTCCTGGAAATAGGCCATTCACCGTCAATATTTCCTTTGAAGCATTCAGTCTGGTGTAGGAAGCTAAAGTGATCTACGACAACCACAACAATAGAGAAACAAAATGTAAGTTAATTAATACCTTAGAATAGCATATTAGGAACTGACAGCTTTAGCCTATTCAGATAATAGAATCTAACATGAGAACTGATAAACTTTTTTCTTCTTTTTTCTTTTCTAAGTTGAGAGAACTGATAAACTTACATTCCACTTATAATGGTAGGTTTCCCCTAGACACGGGCACAGGAGTTCCAACAACACAACCCCAAAAAGCTCCAAGATCAGACCCACCTTTCTTAGCTCCATATTGATCGAGCAATGAAGCATGCAAGGGATCTTGATCTTTGTTAGGGTTTTATAAGAGTGTAAGGTTAATCTAATCATTTGAAGCTAGCAACATTGAATATTGCAGGATCACTTGAGTCAAGTAGAAGGCCTATTATGTTGAAAAATATTCATATTGCAAATCATGTATATCAAGCCAAGCTACAACATGAATAATTGATGTGCCACCCTTGCTTGCTAGAAAGGTTTTCTAGCTATGACTTCAAATAATAGAAATAGTCGTTTATCCAAAAAAATAATAATAATAATAATAATAATAATAGAAATAGTATAAAATTTTTCAAAAGAAACAACTCTGATCGAATTCTCTTCCTTGCGTGCAAAAAATGATAATATAACTCAAATTATTAGAATTTTAAAGTACTTCAATTTGCATTTGATAGATACCCATTTTCGCAATTTCCAATGAATTGTTAGCAAATTGTTTTTTTTTAAATGCATGAAGCGTCTAATGTATAAATTTGACTCTCATGATTGTGTCACTGAAAATGTCTTAAATGGTTTTAAATGATAAAAAAAGAAGATAAAGATACAAAAACAATACCACCATAAAAACCGGAATTCTTTTTTTCTGTTCCTTTGGCGTAAATGAATGAGATAGCTAGAAAGTTTTGTTTATAAACAAGAAAAATGATTGACAAGCTGTCAGATTATGATTTTCATTTTATATATGTGTTTTTTTTTTTTTCCATTTAATTAAGCTGTGTGTTCTAAATGGTAGACTTTTATTAATTTTCCCTCATATTATAGTTTTATCACTAATCAAATTTCGTTCTTTGTGAAATTATTACTTGCCCCCTCACTTCTATCCATCCTAAGCAGCTGTTAAGATTGAATTTGTAATATCTATATTGTCCTCACTTATGAAATTAACATGTTATCAAAAACATGAAAGAACCATAATATCTTTATCTTAAAATAAGAAAAAAAGTACAATTCTACCCGCATATTCAATTTTCAAACAACTATACCACTGATTGAAGGAATTTCCCCTTCACCCTTCTTCCATCACATTGCTAGAAATCACTTACTGACTTACTGTCAGCAACCAAGAAAAACCACCAAAAAAAAAAAAAAAACCGTCGTACAAGACATTTATGTAAGCTTAATACATGAGCTTAAACATGATTGAACATTTAATGAGTATAAAAAGTAATTAGAATCACATCCTTATATAGTCAATGTCAGTTCTGTAAATTGTTCAAAACCAGGGTGAAGCTAAACCAGAGTGAAATAGAGGCGATGCTCTTAAGGGATATTGTTTTCCCATATAGGATTGGCAATTGATTAGCCTTTGCCAACTTCAAAAATCTAATCCTCGAGACATGATTTAATGTTGCAGTCGGTCAGGATTCATTATAACCCTGGAGGCCTGGAGATTTTGAATGAACTAATCAACTCTCAAGCCTTTCACATATAAGTTGGACCTGCATGGCTAGCTAGGCCTGATTTTGCTTGCGGACCTAAAGAAGAAAACCTGACACAATCTTTGGGAAAATAATGAAAATTCTTCTCCATTTTTATTTTGCACTAGATTCCACACCTTCGTCGATATATTGTTTTATTTTTATTTTTTTGTCAAGTGGTGGGTGGTTTTACGAGTGGGAGTGTGAGCGGTGGGTGATTTCTGTCAAGGAGTGGGAGTAAAATTATAATTTCAGATTTAGTGTTCAACTTTGAAAATAGAGTTTAAATTAAAGGATATTTCAGCCATCTTAATAAATAGGCAGTAATTATAAATCTTTTGAGAAAAATGGATTTAAGACTAATTTTTTTCTTCCCTATAGTTAACTAAGGGTAGTACTGTAATTGGATAATAGGATAAATAAGTAGAAAGACACTCTAGGAATATTTTAGGATTTTTTAAAAAAATTAAAGATTCCATGCCATGAATTATCTAACAAAACGGTGGGGGGAGGAATTTGTAATTATAGAAAAAATAAAAATTTTAATTAATAACTTTTAAAAATTATATTTAAACTATTATACAATAAAGCAGTAGTAATTATTTTTTTTTTCTAAAAAATATTACTACTGAATTACGTAGCTTCATTTCTATGCCAATGATTAACGGATAGAGACACATAATTTTCTAAGTAATAATAGAATATGACCAAAATTTCTAATGGCTTTTGTCTGTTTGCACATAATAATATATCACATAGAGGTAGTTGTGGTGGATGAAGTGTATCTCTCAATATATACTTATAGAGATATAGATCAAAGTTATTGATCGTGACAGGCTCTAGAACTGTCTTAATTTCCATCTATTGATCAAAGTCTGACATATGCGTATTTGATTGAACGTTGATTAATTTGTTTCTTAAATAATTGATTTTCGAAGTATTTTTTTATTTATAAAATAATCACCATGAGTTCTATCCGATCAATAGATAAATTATATACTTATCATGAACACACCAGCGACAAACTTGTAGCCCATGCGAGAGAGTACCTTTCAAATAAAGCCAATACTCGCGTCAGTGCAAGCCAATGGGCCTGAGTTAGGGAGGATAAAAATTGACAAAGCTTGTTTACACTCAGTCATATGGGCCCGCTGGAGAATATAAAAAATGTATTCAGACATGAGAAGCCCATTGGGCGTTAAGTCAATACCCAAAAATGTATTGAGAAGAGAGAGAGAGAGAGAGCTTGTATAGCTGGTGCAGAAGGACCAAGGACCAGAATGTCATCCATGTAGATGAGCAGAAAAATTGGGCTTTGTGCATCTGGGCGATAAAAGAGGGATGTATCTGTGTTGGCCGGACCCATGAAAGCCCAAGGTGTGGAGATGAGAACCCAATACATGGCAAGCTTGGATGGATTTGATTGGGCCCATTACATTAGGGTTGGAAAAAAATAAAAAAAATGCTAAAGTGTAGCTGAACGAACGTGTAAATAGGTTAGATGAACAACTCTAAATATTTACTGTCAGATTTGTAAAACTAAATTTAAATCCTTCAATAAAATATCATCCCCATATTTAGGGTAGTAGGAACCAATACCGGGGGAGGTAGAACGATTTCTTCTTCCTCGCCTTCTTTGGCTCTGAAAACCCTTTCACCTATGTTCATCAAGCTAGGAGATCACTGAAAACCCTATAATTCCAATACTTCTTTTTGTTGTCGTCTCGAAGAAGTGACAGGTACTTCCTTTTCTATCGTCTCATTCACAAACCCTCTCGATCATCCCATTATTCTAAAAGAGAATTCTTTAGGTATTTCTATGTTCTCTTATTTACTTCTTCTTTTTTTTTTTTTTTTTTTTTTTTCATTTCTGATTTTCTTTGGTGAGGGAATGTATGGTGAAAATATCTCAGTTGAAGAAATTATTATCTAGAGCCTTTTAGTGTGAAATTTGTGATTTCATTATTTCATATATTCATATTAGATGTTTATATGGTCAATTAAGAGAGTTTGTTTCACTCTATTATAAGGAATAGAGGGAGAAGAAAAGATGTTACTTAACAAGTGATAGAAGGTTAACTTAACTAACCCATAAATAATGAAAAAGAAAAATATGAATTTTATTGGACGATTCAAATTTTGTTAATAAATCTAATGGCATATATTTAGAACCGTTTAGTTAACATATTCACACGTCCATTCAGCTATCACATTTCCAATAAAAAAAATAAACACTTATCATTATAAAATTAAAAAACTTAAAAATAAAAAAACACACAAAAATTAGGACTTCTACATTTAAGCAAATATTTTTGGAGATGGCAAGAAACTCAAAATTAACACAAATACAAACTCCATTATACTAAGTTGTAAGGAATCACTGTTTCAATCTTACCGAAAAAAAAAAAAAAAAGAAAAGAAAGGGAATCACTGGTTCAATTAACCATTATCTGGCATGTCACGCAAACAAAAATTTATATGAACTTAATAGATTAACGAGCCTTGTGTCCAACACCGACGTACGTCTAGCTGCTGCTGCCACTAAAACGATAAAGAATCTCAGCAAGGAGGCATATGTCGAGGTTTCCTTCTCATACTCGTTAGTCTTGTTTTACCATTCTTCACTATCAGTACTGTGTTCATACCCCAGCTTGCATGCCGCTCCAAATGACAGTGCATGAACCACACTCCTGACAAGGTTAATTAATTAACTCGATCATCAGATTAGCAAAGAAATTAAGAATCCCGGCCACTAGACTTTGACAAATTAAGTTAAATAAATCAAACTTACCAGGATTGTCTGCTCGGAATCTGACAGCAGCCCACCCTTTTGTTGGAACTCCAACTGTGTTAATTTCAGGTGGATCAACCAAGTTATATGTTTTGGGATCCGAGGTCTTGTTGAAGTTTCCAAATCCCGATCCGACCCAATAAAAGCTATACCCATGAAGATGCATTGGATGGTTTTCTCCTGTATTCAAGTTTGTCCCTTGGAATACAATCTCAACAGTTGAGTTGAAGTCTATCATCTTCACCCTAGTACCCACCTTGGGTGTTGAAAGATTAGACGGTATCTCATCTGCTGTGAAGTTGAAATAGTAAGGTGGGTCATCAGGAAAAGTTGTATTATAAACATTCTCAATCTTTTTATAATAAGCCAGAAGTATGTTAATCGATGGTTCTCTGAAACTGATGTTGTTCATGCTACTAGAAAGTCTTGACCCATCAGGTCCATCACAGGAGTTATTGGCACAAGGCAATGTGTTAACAGATATGGTTGTGTATATTCTGACATCGAAAGATTGAGGAACATCAACTGGGTGCTTTTTACTTGCTAAGCTTCTGAGAAGTTTAGTGTAGTTGGTTGCTGCATCAGTGTCATTATTATATTCAGGAAGGATTGGGAAGAAGGGAGTTGATGGAGGGGTATAGGTGCCATTGTACTGTATGATTGCTGTGGTGGTGGTGTTATCATAACCAAGCTCGGCATAAGGTTTGGCTGCCATGTAATAGTGACTAAGCGTTTGGTTAGCTTTCAAGAGGCAATCCATGGTTTGACCTGGGGTTATCATCATATAATCTACTGTTACTGGTTTAAGGTAGCTTCCATCTGATCCAACCACTGTTAGAGAATGGTTAGCAACAGCGAAGAACATATCTTGATTCATCCCAGCATTTATTATACGAAGAAGATAGGTCTTGCCTTTCTGCACCAGCATCTTAAAAGTTCCTGCAACCACAATACAATGATTAAAGGTTATGAACACCATATTACATATTGCTTTGGGCCTCTTTTATCCTGTTTTCAAATATTAAAATTTTATTTTTAACCACTAAGCATGTACTCGAATCTACTTTAATTATATGTTTTTTCTTTCTATCATTTTAAGATAGATTTTTTGCCACTACACTTTATGGGTTTTTGAGTAAAATAAATGAATAAGTAATATGCCCCTTATGGTTTTGAATCACATAACAGTAAAACGGACTCTTCCTAATGTGTGGTAGAGAGGTACAAGAAAAGCAGATACCTCTACCTGATGCCAAACTCTAGATTAGTTTTTCCCCTTTCATCCACGATTTTAGAAGATTATGTTTGATTTAGCTTTTAATCTCCTCATTTTAAATTTATTCCATAAAATAACATGCTGTGGGGGCCTGTGGCTAGTGTCTAAAAAGAATTATATTCAGTTCACGAGACTCCTAATAAATATAAATTAAGTGCAAGACCACCTAAGAGGTTGAGGAGTATTATAATGTATGGTCTTACTTCCACTTTAAAATGAAGAATTTTTAAATAGTATTAAATTCCTAACTAAAGCAAATACTTAAATGGGTAAACAGGAATTTGTTCATCCATGCGGAATTATTGAGCTTTCTTCGTTGATGTATGAATCAAACAAAACCTAACCTTAATTAGTTTATTCATTTCACATTACCCGAAAAAGAAATTAGTTTATTCATTCCCATCCCCAATAATTCATATTTTCTTATTCTGGGTTTTGAGTTAAGACAGTCTTAACAGTTTGGGTTTTAGTCTTTAGTCCATATAAATCCGTTTCAATAATGATAAATTTGGTTATATAGATTTTGGTTTGATCACAAGAGAAAATTCCTTGCCCAGTGTTTTTCTCATTGGAATCTCTGCACAACCAAATATGCCACTATTGAAATATGGCAAAAGCCAAAGTTAGTTTTAAAAATATCTCTAAACTCCGGCACAGTTAATTGTGAGTTACCTGCTTCGGAGGCTGTGTAGAGATCTCCTGGTTGTCCATTAATGGTATAAGCATCTGATGCGTTTGGTTCTCCTCCGCCTGCAAGGGCTTCTTCAATTATCTCCATCACATCTCCTTTGTACCAGTTTCCTATTGATTTGCCAGAAAAAGATATAAACCAATTAAGCTACTAGTTAAGTCAGACATGATTAATTTGGTTTTATTCTCGTCTGTGTGTGTTTGTTCTTCAAATAATGAACATACCAAGAATAATGGGGACTTCAGAGTAAGGCTTGGTGAAAGGGTAGGAATCTCCACGCTTGGGGTAGATGAAAATAGGGCCATGGACTGTGGCTCTTGACCAGTCGCTGTGGGCGTGCCACCAAAGGGTTCCTTCTTCTGTGGTGA
Organism: Hakea prostrata; assembly: GCF_041222555.1. Taxonomy (NCBI): domain Eukaryota; kingdom Viridiplantae; phylum Streptophyta; class Magnoliopsida; order Proteales; family Proteaceae; genus Hakea; species Hakea prostrata. The sequence goes on from NC_142600.1 coordinate 2,381,261, forward strand.
AGTTGATCTCATATGTGTAGTTCGCCCCAGCTTGGATTGGGCACTGTGTTATGTAATTTGGACCATCCGACCATGGATTCCTCGGCTGTTTCACTCCATGCCTGCCATGATCAGCCCAGCAATGTTAACCACCCATATATGTATAAGAAGCTGATAGGCAATTCTGATAATAATAATAAGCAAATTAAGAGTGAGTTAGCAGAGAAAGAGAAACATTACCAGTGAAGAGTGATATTATAGGTTTCGTGGTTGGCAACATTGATGTAAACTCTATCTCCTCTGCGAACATGAATAGCCGGGCCCGGAAATAGCCCATTCACGGTTAAAATCTTCTTTGTGCTGTTCAATCTGGTGTATGATGCATTAGTGATCTGTCACCATGTCAAACACAAAACAAACATATGAACTTTGAGATCTTGGATTATAAACCTCAAAGGAAAACCACAAAAATCGTTCATGTTTAGTCTTCTTTGTGTGTGTATGAGAGAGAGAGAGAGAGAGAGAGAGAGTGGCTAGAAGCCTAAAACAGCATGCATGCATGAACCAGGGAGCCTGAGGATTAGAAGCTGAGATGAGCAATCACGAACTTACGTTCCAGTTGAAGTGGTAGGTTTCTCCCAGAGTCAGGGAGAACAGTGCGAGCAACACAAGCCCCAAAAGCTCCAACATTAGACCCTTGTTTTTTGGTAGATCCATTTTGATCTGAAACTGAAGCTGCAGGCAAGAGCTAGCTCTCCTTTTTGGCTTTCCACCTATGCTTTCTGAATCAACTTGTAGAATGGGATTTTATAGAGTTCTTCTCTTGGGTGACCGACGTTTGCATTCTACATGTGGTAAGTGAGAAGCAATGATAAACCAACGTTTAGATTTACAAAGAAAATAATAAAACCTAATTAGTGCTTGTCCTTTTCAGAAAGAGTGAAACTTGAATGAACATTTAAATTCCATACTTTTCGCATTAATGTCTGTATGGCTATCTTTTTTGTGGTAAACATTTTCTATAGCTCCCAAAGCTGGTTGCTTATGGACTCAAGACTCTAAATGACCATAGAAGTTTTCTTTCAAGGCGATAACAAGTTGGTGATCTAGATCCCCTATTTGCAAAATACTTTTTATATATTCTTTTATTACACATTAACGAGGAGGTTTGTGTTTAAATGTTTGGTTTGAGGTAGATCACCTTCATAAATATGTGATGAAAGAATATGAAAGGAGTACTATCCTCCACCCTCGCGGGGAGAGTCTCCCAACTCTAGCTCTTAACGTTTTTTGAATTTTTATCAAAAAAAATTGAATCATCTTTGAAGGTTCTTTTAAATTAAACATTCATGTGTGAACTAAGATTGTCTCACTGTTGCCAGCCATTGATTGCGTGAGTAGAGACAAACTTTGACTAGTGAACCAGTTTTGACAAAAATGAAGATTTAAAATGAACTAATTCAGAATTTTTTTTAAGCAAAACCAGCCGAGGTTACAAAAGCGCAAATATCCTACAACCAGAGAGAGGAAATATGACAAACAATCAAATCCGAAATAGACTTTGCTTTCCGATCGAGGCTAAGAAATCTACTACTGCCTTAGACTTCCCAGACAAAATTGCAAGATATCAAACAGTAAGACTTCAAATCGACTTCTCTAACCCCCCCCCCCCCCCAAGCCATAAAAAAACCTTTAAATCGACTTCACTCAGTAAATTGCGTCTTTATCATCTCCTAAAATTTCCAAATCTTAAACTCACATGTAGACGATCAAATGAGGCTCAAATTTTGTACACATGCAGAAGACTAAAGCATGGAAACTAAGAAATACAGCTCTAGTCGAATAGGATTGATTTGAATGAATCTGATTCTGGACTTTTTCTAGGGTCTCAAGTGATTTGATTTCTCTTTTTTTCTTTCCCCCTCAAACAATGGCAAACAATGGCCTTAAGCCCTATTGACATCTCGAAGTTTCAACCCTTCGATGGTTCTTTGTTGCAAAATTCTTGAGCATTGAAAATTTGATTCATATTATTTTTCACATATCAAAGATAGTGAGAGAGCATGTAAAGGTGCCAGGATTCAATATTGGAGGGACCGAAGAATAGAAGTCTAGATTGGATAAGCACAAATGCTTTTTTGCCACATATATTGTGTGGGCCCTTATAAGATCCATTGGGGGTCCCACCTATGAACTATTTTATTATATTAATGAATAAGTCACATATATTTTGTGGGGCCTACACATATTTGATAAAAAAAAGATAAATTATTGATAATGATATTTTTTCCAACAAGATATATGTAAATTAAAACATCAGTACCACAAAAAAAACACATGACTTCAACCCTAAAAGTCAGATGCAAACCAAAAATTTTTTAGATAAGAGATGCAAACCAATGGTACTAAGTTACCTTATTAATTGTGGATGTTTTATTTACAATATAAAATCAAATAACAAAAATTGTAGAAGAAATAAAGAATGTAAAATCAAATAACGAATAATAAAAAAAAAATTTGAGAAAGAGAATAAGTACCTATTTGTGAAGAAGATTTTTTTCCCAAGTTTTCCTTAACCTGTGTTATAGAAAGGGAAGCATAAAAAGGAAGAAAGAAATGGAAGAGAATAAACAAGAAGATGAGAGGAGAGAGGAGAGATATGAGAGAATAAATAGAGATTGAAGAGTTAGTTTTTAATTAGAAATGACATTTTGAATATCTAATAAGATTTTTTTTTAAAAATTCCTTTAATCATTTTGAATATCTAATAAGAGTTTTATTTTTTTTTAATTTCCTTTAACCCACGTGGGCCACGTCTATAGAAAAAGAAGAGAATAAATAGAAATAAAAGATAAGAGAGAGAAGAGAAATGACATTTTGAATATCTAATAAGATTTTAACTAAGGATGACATTTATATCCATTATTTTACTTTTTAAAATTATTTTCAATATTGAGGAGGGCCAAAATAGTGATATTTCACATGTGAGAAGAGAAAAAAAAAATGAGAAAAACGATATAAAGTAATATAAAAAGTGAAAAATTAAAGGAATTATAAAAAAAAAATTTTAATTCGGGGGCCATGGCCTCCCGCCCCTTAGTGGGTCTGCTTGTAATATCAAAATCCCATAGACTCTCCCACAAAAAATATATATAAATGCATGCAACGTATGAGGTCAAAATTTCTACTATTAATATTAAAAAAATATTAAATATTAATTCAAAATTTACATTATTTTATTATAAAAATAAGATAAAATAAAAAGATCTTTCTTTTTCTTTTTTTCGGTTGCCAACCCCGGTTTTAAGGCTTTGCCCTAACTAATCCGGTGTTCGACCTCGGTCGCACACCTGACTATGGTGGGTAAGTCTCCCAGCGAGAATTTTTGCATCCACAAGGTTTCAATACCAAAACTTTGCTTAAACGAACCAAGTTGCTTACCACTTGGACCAATCCCTGTTGGTTAAATACAATGATTTTTCTATCTATTGCATTTGTTATTAAAAAAAAAATTCCAATGAGAAGTGGTAAGTGCTGGCATCTTACACATGAAAAGAGTGTTAAAAAAGTTTCTCTAGGAAAATTTAAAAATTTGGAAGAGTGTCATGCCTCCCTGAACCTAGGGAAGCCCGCGCTCACATGCGCCAACAGACAGTAAGCAATGACCTTGCTTTCCGAATTGAAAAGAGGAGCTTATGGGGATTTCTCACTCTAGCTATAAATATATGAATGACATCCTTGTTTCTTTATTTCATAATCAAATTAAATTATTTGCTTCATATGCAACTCTTTAGACTTATGATAAAACAACACCACCGATAGTTTAATATAATTTCACTTGATGTGGTGTTGTCATCTACTACTATTCAGTTAACAGTTTACCTTAATTTTTTTCCCAACAACAGAAATTAATTGAATTTTTTCCCCCCCCCCCAACAACAACAGAAATGAATTGATGGATGCAAATGGAATGACAGATTGGAAAACATGCTTTTTCATCTACCAATCGGTAAACTTTCATCAAACATACAATTGCTTGCAAACTTGTAAAATATTATTGGCCAAGCCCAGTTCATCTGCCTTCGAGCCATTCATCAATTCCTTCATGAATTTATTTATTTATTTATTTATTTATTTTGATTGATTGATTCTAAAAGCCATTGGCATTCCTCCAAAAATTCTGATCAGTAAAGAAATTTCATCACTTTGAGACAAAAGAGAGAGAAAGAGTTGGTGGGTTAGTTGAGGTGACACTGTGAGAAGTGAGAACCCAATTCACACCACAATAATCCAAACTTTGGCTAGCTGTATTATTCACTGCTTTAATGCGAAGCCGCATTAAAAAAAAAAACCCAATGTTTTAAACACGCACCAAAATCACTTAATTTACTGTACGTTAAGATCATTTTAGTGATTTTGAATGGAGATCGAAACAGATTAGATAACGAAAAGCACTGCAACTTTTTTGTTCTTTCACATGCATCCAGCATGTGTTGAGGACTGAATTCATAGCTTTTTCTCATTAAATTAAACTATCTTACAGTGCATGTTTTTGGTTTTGGTTTTTTTTTTTTATGCAATATATATTATTCAATTGCTTAGCAAGGAAAGCCGGATGTTAAGGTTAAATAATATTTTTCAAACGATAAAATGGACCCAACCTTCCCTCCCTCCCTCCCTTTCCAAACGCTTTCCTTTGAAAAATTATTGTATAACAACAACATTTCATCATCATTTGAACCAAAAATTAAGCTACACCATATGTTATGTTGTAAAGTCAATAAGGTTTGAATGTCCAAGCAGCTAGGGAATTAACTAACTGGACTAGTAGCCGCCAGTGCATGCAAGCTAGAGACTCTCATCTTAAAAATCTTAAACTAGTTAGTTGTTTTTCATGTTAGAGAGGACTTCTCATAGTTGTTTTATGAATACAACTTAAAATCTGGCGGATTTTGATTCATTCATTAGGATCAAATCAAAGACTTTCTGGCATGATATTTTTTGTTCCTTTGCAAACCGACATGTTGTGGACTTTAATGCAATTCTTTTATTTCGTTTCTGCTTACAAGTTACAAGTTCAACAATAACACATGGATCGAAGTGATAACGGTACTGAAGAAAACATATCACAAAAAACCTTTTAAGTCCTCTCATCAAATCCATTTAATGCGCAACTGATGTGGCTAAGGATAAGATAAGAATAAGACCGTGTGAAAGTACTATTGCTCGGCCTTCCTTCAATGAAGTAAACTATTACTTACCCAAGCAATTGCATTACCTACTAATTAATAAAAGCAACATAACTAGCTAGAGAGTGACATCTTGCATGCCTATAAAATAATAATAATGAATAAGCGCGCATTAATTACCTATCAAATCTATATATAATTTTCATGCTCACCATCATGGTCAAGTGCCTAGCTAGACATCCTTTTAAATATGAACTAGCTACTCCAGTCCCAAACTTACTTGCAAATCATATTTATTATTTGCTTATTAAAGGAAAAACATCGAAACAAAAAAAAAAAAAAACTTCCAATGACATTTCACAACTTATTTTACTACCTTCAAGAAAAACATTGAAAATTTATTTTAAAACTTAAAAATTTGCATTTGAAGTAATATTTCATAGATTGAGATTAGTGGAACCTACTTCAAAATTTTCATTTTATTTAAATGAAATCACCTTATTCACGTTTTGCAAAACAAACCAATATATGAGTACGTAATTGGGTCAAGTGGATGAAGCAATTGGAATGTTGATGAAAAAAAATAATAAATAAATAAGAAATCCCAATAAAACACTAAGATTTTGGGATTATTTTTTTCTCGGTAATAGCAATGGGATCATTCTTATCCCAAGTTGGTGTAGGAGATGTAAACTAATCTAGGGCTTATTAGTTTTTTATGCTTACTTGACTCACATTTAAATTTCATGTACCACATTGTTCTTGTGTCAGCAAAAACCAAGTTTAATTATGATTGGAAATACAGATGCTATAATTCTTAACACATACAACTTTCTAGTAATTAAAGAAAATATAATTTGAGTTACTTTTTGTCATCAACATCCAAGTTAGGTATGGATGTTTTACGTGGTCCAAAACAACGTTCTTAAACGGAAAATTCGGATGGACGTTCGTAGCATGTCTTTCTCAACAACACGTGGAAATTGGAAAAGATACATTGTGATTGATTATCAATATAATCATGATTCCTCAAAGATTTGGGAGAGAATAATCTCTAGCTTCTTTCTCCTTTTCTCTCTCTACCCATTTTTCAAATAATTTCTCGCAAATATGTTTTACGTTTGTTCCCCAGTACTTTTGGGCTTGGTAACAAGCCTAAGCATGCTTTTGTTTGTCTCCCAAGATTCTTGGGCATCTGTGAAGCGTAGGCCCATTAAACTCCCTTCGCTTTGTGCAGGCCATAGATGAAATTAGATTTAGTAGATCATATGAATCATGACGAGATCAAATGATCCACGATCTTCCGATTGGAATCATATGTTATTGTGATTCGTTTTTTGGTGAAGTTCTTTGGAAAAATTAAATGATTATCTGTTTTTAGGTTTTCCTTTAAAAAGTAGCCATTCAGCACGCCTTTGGTAACGTTTTCATTCCAAGAGACCAATTCTTATGCAATACCATTTTTTAGTGTTTCTGTGCTAAAATATTGTTCTTTGGTTGGAAAATGGGTGTTTGATAAACTCATTATAAAAATATTTATCAAAACACTATTAGAATAAATTGGTGTTTGTTAAACTCGTTTTAAGGTTTTAATGGGGACCAATTTTATCACTTTTGTTTTTGTTCTTTGGTAAAAATATATTTTTTATGTCCTGCAAAAGGTGTTCTTTATACCACTTTTCAAACCGGTCCGGTCTTAAAGAACAAAATAACAAACCATTTTAACAAATGTCTTTAACATGTTCTTCCCTTCCAAAGAACAGAAGAATGCTGAAAACTCTTTCTACAAAAGGTTAACAAATGCGCCTTCAATGTTTTACTTGACAAAACTAACTAAAATTGAGTTTGCATTTACAATACTAACAAAAAAATAGTGTTCAAGTTTCAACTCTTTTGGACATTTTTTACCCCCAAAACCAATCACATCGAACAGAAAGATCATTGTTTTGTTACTGTTTAACTTACATATAAAACAACAAAAGAGTTATGACATGAGATTCAAAACTTTGCTCTTCAAACTATTCGCTTCCCTAAAAAACTAAAGTTAAAAAAAAATGGAATGTCCTCCAAACAACATTTTTTAAAACGTATACTCTACTGACTTCAAGTAAACATTAAAAATTTATTTTGAAACGTAAAAGTTTTCACTTGAAGTTTAACATCTAATATTTTATACATGGAGATAAATGGAAGATGGAACCTACTTTAAAAATATTAAAAAAATCATCTAAATCATCTTTTCACTTTTTTGGAAAAACAAATTAATATGGAGCAGTTGGGCCAAGTGGATGAAGGAATTGGAATTCTGATGTCAAAAGAAATTTGGACCAATGGAATATTAAGCTTCAGGATCTCTTTTTATCCCAAGTTGGTGTTGGTGTGAGAGATATCGACTTGTCTAGTAGGTCTGATTAGTGTTTTTATGCCCACTTGACTCACATCCAGATTTCGTGTGCCACATTGTTATTAAGTTAATTAACATATCATGTTTGATTATCCCTAAAGATACATAAGCTATAGTTTTAAGACCCACCACTTCCCAGTAATTTAAATATAATATGAATAATTAGATACCCTTTTATCACCAACACTCAACTTAGGTACAAGGGTTAATGTATTCTGAAATACTATACGATAGTTCTCAATACGTATCCATATTTGACCCAACCGATATGATACATCTCGATACGTCTCTATATTAAATTACACTAAAATACATTAGCTAGAGCGATTTAATATTCGATATAGGACAATTAAAAAATACATCTCTTAAAATCAATGATCGATACGATACTCGATACCGATACTCTAAACCTTGCTTAGGTATGCATGTACTTGCATGTTCTTAAACATTAAGATAAATCCACCATGTAACAAGAAACAACATGAAAATTAGTTTATCCTTTTTCACATGGAAAAGGAATTCTATTGCTGTTTCTTTCATTTTTCATTGCTTATGGGGTTTATTGAATAAGCCTCTTTAAGAGGCATGTATGAATGTCTTTCTTTCTAGTAATCTATAAATGATATGAAATTAGAAAATATAAATGTAATTATTAATATAATCATAATTAGTGAAAGATTTGGGGGAGAATAATTGAGTCCAAATCGTCTCACCCGACAGACAGTTGTCAACCACTAATTACAGGGGTCTATAGGATTAGGATGATAGGGTTTTTTTTAATATTTTATAATTTTTACTTGTAGACCCCACATAATTGTGACTGTAATGTTGTCAAGAGAGCACAAGTCAGGGGAGATGATCCACACTCCGAATAATCTCTTCTTTCTCATTTCTTCTCTTTGTCCATTTCAAATAATTTGTCCTAAATAAGTTTTAGGTTTGTCCCCCAATTCTTTTGGGCTTGGTAAAGCTTAAGCATGTTTTCTTGGGCTTCTATGAAGCCTAGGCCCATTGAACTCTCTTCGCTTTGGGCAGCCCATAGATGAAATTGGATTTAGTAGATCATATTGCTAGTGACTAATCATGACGAGATCCAATGATCGATGATCATCCGATTGGAATAATCCGTTCTCATTGTCTTTTTTTTTTTCTTGGGTAAAATTCTTATGATCTTGATATTATATATGCCAATCTAACGGTTGACGACAAACAAGTGGCCTGTGAGTTTCGAGGGTTGACCTTATCGTCAATGTAACACTCACAAAAATCCACGCGACGCATTAGCGCCATAAAATCTGTAGGTGAACGTTATCTCTTTTCACCATTTGAAGGATTCATCATTCAAGTGAGCTACCTACTTGAGACTGCGAGAAACGCAGCAATGTCTGTTTCTGCTCTCTCCCTCGTCTCTCCAATAATAAGGGGTGGTGGTCTTTTCGCTAACAAATGTCATTGGAAGACCTCCACCAGCCAGAGAAAATGGCAAATTAAAGCCTCTTCTGCTGCTCCTGGAGTTGATCTTAAGAGTCTTGAAGCTGCAATTGCCAAGGTTCTGCTCTACCCTCTTGTCTCTCTTTTTCTTGGGTCCTCTTTCTTTTTCTCGATTCTACTGGGATGATGATATTGTTGTTGATTTTCATGAGAGAGAACAAATTTTGTTTTGAGTGTTCGGAGTATTTGTGATGGGGAAGAAATGAACAAATCAAACCACAATATAGACAATAACAGCGGAAACAATTTAATCTATCCTTCTGGAACAAATCTGTTAGATCTTTCTAAGTAAAACTAAAGGGAAACATGATTACCTTGCTAGCCTCAAATCATACGTATGTTTGCCATATATTGGATTGAATACCTGAAACTCTTACACTGCAGCTGATAATTCGCATGAGCTCTGCAATTGTTAATGAAATATTTCTCTGATGTGGTTTTTCTGGGTTGGTACCAGAATGATAGTGATGCTGTCAAAGTGGTGCTTGATCAGCTGAATGAAGTTGGTTGGGCCAAAAAGTGGAAATCTCAACCTTATGTATCACGCCGTATGGTCAGTCCTCCATTACAAGTGTGAAGTTCTCAGTTCTGGGCAAGTGCTACTCAAACATAAACACATCCATAAACTCATGCCCGTACATCAAAGACGTTTATCTGTTAACAACATTCACAATTTATTAGTTGTTTCATAGGTTTGCAGTAATATCATATGTTAAGAGTTGCAAACCATCAATGCAGACATCATTGCGGGAGCTTACTACTCTTGGAATAAAAAATGCAGAGAACCTTGCAATTCCAAGTGTTAGAAATGATGTAAGTAATATTAGAAACTTTGAAATATTTTGTGTCTTGCATTTGATTTGTTCTTGTTTAATTTTCCAATGATTAGATAACTAGTTTTCATGAATGAACTAGCCTCTGTTTGGTGTGAGTTTCTTCTCTGTGGAGACTACCGTGTCACTGGGTTGGTTTTTGGACCAACTGTTCACCAATTTGATATGTTCCAGTAATGCAGGCAGCTTTCCTATTCACAGTGGTGGGGACAACGGGATTCCTGGGTGTTCTCACCAGCCAACTTCCTGGGGTAATCTATTTTTCTCTTTTTTGTTTGTTTTACATTTCCTCATGTTCTATTCTCTTCTTTTTCCTTTTTTTTTTTTTTTTTTTTTTTTTTTTTTTTTTTTTGGGGGGGGGGGGATAAATAAAGAATTCTTTAACCAAAAGAGAGAAGGGGAGGAAGGGAGGATGGGGAGACATTAAAAAAGCAATTGGGCCAGAGCCCTACAAAGAATTCATTTCCTTATGTTCTAGTCTTTGTTGAAGATATTATCCAAAAAACAAATCCTTTGTTGAAGAAGTTTCTCCAATGACTTTACAGAGAATATTCTTGTGGAAAATCTTCTTTCTGATTATTTTCAGGGAGTTACATATTGTTTTCTGGGACTAAACTTGCATATTCCATATATTCTATCATTTTGTCCAACTTTGTATATCTTCCTTGTAAACCTGAAAGAGCTAGACCAAATAAAAGCTACATATTTCTCTTGTCTTTGTTCCTAAGGTGATAGCTTAATTTTCTTTATCAGCTAATGGTCCATAATCACCACTGAGCTTTGAATACTTTTATTTTCTCTCCTCTATTTGAGCTGTGGAAATAGTGCATCCCTGGTATTGTCTAATCACATTTTAAATCATTGCAGGACTGGGGATTTTTTGTGCCATATTTGATTGGGAGCATCTCTTTGATAGTTTTGGCTGTTGGCAGTATCAGTCCTGGGTATGTTTCAAAGTACAGTTTAGCCATTCTGATTCTCAAAATCTGCAGCCTAGAATGGGAGGGCGGGGAAGTAGTCATTACTTCCCTCTTTTTAGTACCTCAACTAGCCTGATGAATAGATGGGGAACCTGTCTGCAGAGGACCTTCTGATCTATCAAGTCCTTTAAGTCTGCTTGCACTTATAAATCAAGAATGTAGATGAAGCTACCTATAAATCTTAGAGACAAAATAATCTTATTCTTCTGCTTCCACCAATGATTTAAGGATTGATATTGGAGTATGAATCAACAGAAATCCATGGGCATGCAGCACCCAACTCAGCATTTTGAATCCAAAGTAGAAATTTCTATTGGGTACCCTGTGTCTGCCCTTTTCGCTGCCACTCCATTGAATCAATTGCTTGATTTACTGTTGTAGGCTTCTTCAGGCTGCCATCGGTGGGTTCTCGTCAGTTTTCCCCGACTACCAGGACAGAATTGCTACACATGAGGCAGCTCATTTTTTAGGTAATCAGCTGGTATGAAGACTATGATGCTGTACGATATATGATAAGTCACTCAGTTTGCAAATGTGAATCTGCATGAGATGTGCATGCATGGTGATATGACTTGAAAGATGGTTGAGGCCTAAGGATTGGAAGAAACATGTAACCAAGAGTTCTTATTTGAGAGATCAGAACCGTGCATGCATTAACGCATCCTGGTGCATCCAAGACATCTGTCTCAAAACAAAGGACCTTCTCCAGTCCTTGATAGCCTTGTTCAACTTAGTTGCCTTCAATAGTTCCTTCCTAATTAACTACCAAATTACCAAACCAGAAGGTTTAAGCATGTAGATTTCTTTCTTAACTATCTACAAAATATGCCCCATTATACATCAAAATGTTTGACTACTCATTTGAGTTCATCTCTCTAATCCATTCAACATATTATGCTGCCAGTCAATCAAATGTCTAAAGATTTTGGAATCAACAAAACTGATCCTTATCTTTTTCCTGCTTGGTTTTACCTAAGAATCGCAATGGTGGGACTCATTAGATAGTGGGTCCAACTTGAATGCATCTAGGACCATATACCAGTATGCCAAGCTAATAGTACAGTTAATGTACATGGGAGTGTACACGGTAATCTAATGAAATACAGTTATCGTCGAGTACCAGTTCAATTTTTCTGTCTGTTGTACTAAAATAATCTAATGAAATTTAGCTTTCCTCGAGTTTCAGTTGCTTACTTGCTTGGCCTCCCAATTCTGGGGTATTCGTTGGATATTGGAAAAGAGCATGTCAATTTGATTGATAAAAAGCTTGAAAAGCTCATATACAGTGGTCAACTTGATGCAAAGGAATTAGACAGGTATTTGCCTTATAGTTATACTTTATTTTTGAGTTCTCCCTTTTAAAATGCTAGAAAATGACCTCAACAGTAACATGTTTCTACCCAAAATTCTGAATGGCTTAGTAACTATGAAAGTGAACTACAAACAGCGGACATGATTTTCTCTTTTCCAGAATGAGATATGACCATTGTTGCTAACTAGAAGTTCTAAAGAAAATAAGAGTTCCTATATGCTATTTGTTGTACGCATTGGATAAATTTGTGGCTCATCCAAATCAAGGAATTAACTTCATCACCCTAGCCATATTTTGAGTCCAAGCTCTTCAATAAATCTGAAGCAGCATTTGGTTGGATTTGAACCTTCTATGGTTTACAGCATTGGGTGTTGTATTTGGCAAATTGTTCTAGTCTCTGCTATAGGTAGGACTGGCAAAAAACTTTTAGGAATGTTTCTCAGGTCAATAAAGTGAAATAGTCTACAATTGCCAATCCCATTAATTCATTGGGCAGGAACCCTGTTGAATTTTGGTGAGGAAGCAGAAGATGGCTTACCTTATAGTAGGAAACTTTACATTGGAAACATTTTGCATCTTCAGGTTGGCAGTGGTATCAATGGCTGGGTTGGCAGCCGAGGGTTTGAAATATGATAAAGTAATTGGTCAATCGGCTGATCTGTTCACTCTTCAGGTTTGTTAACTTTTCAAAGGCATCCTATATATGCTGTGAGGTGACCATGATCTCAGATAATTTTTGTCCTGATCTTTTCAGAGATTTATTAACAGAAGCAAGCCACAAATCAGCAAAGAACAGCAACAGAATCTCACTAGATGGGCTGTAAGTTCTTCATCGATCTCGTATATATAGCTACTCATTTGTATGATCAAAGTTGAATACTCATTAGTCAACTGACTTTTCTTGTTGCAAGAAGTCAATGATGGTGCTTTATATTAATACCTCAAGTACTTCTGGTAGTTCTTTACCAAATAAGGATCAGTTTTTAGAGTTCAAACTGATGCATCATTTACTCCTGGTTTTCCAGGCCATGAGTCAGTGTCCATGTTCTCTAGCTATGGTTTCTGTCCTCGGCTATCTATTCATTAAGTGTTCTCATAACATGACCTAGGAATGTTCCTATAAATGCTGACCATTGAAAATATAATGCAGGTTTTGTTTGCTGGATCCCTCTTAAAAAATAACAAGGCTACTCATGAAGCCCTAATATCAGCAATGTCGAAGAAGGCAACAGTATTAGAGTGCATTGAAGCAATCGAGAATGGTGTATAATCAAAATGTCTCTGTGGAGCACATTCAGAAAAATGCACCCTTACCATTCATTTGGATGGTCAAGAACAAGAATCATTCAAATATGGTTTCAAAATGTTGTGGTGAGTAGCACTTGAATCAGATGGTTCGAGAATCAACTGATCATTCTGATTTTTATTTGTATATTCTTTAAGATGTAACCTACTCATTTATAGGTCCCTGTTTTTACAAACATGAAGACAATTGATTTGGTTGTCAGAGTAAATACAAATGTGTAAGAACATTGATTATTTCCTATCAAAACAGGGCTGGTTTTCAGTTTTATTATATATTCACTCGGTAAGAAAACCAGCAGTTGACATCCTCAGTTGCTGCAGAAGTTCATCCATCATAGTGCAGACCTCTGCCATGCCTGGTTGTAATTACTAATTAGTATCCCACTTCGAAGTTGTGAATGACTTCATTCAAGTGAGGAAGACTAAAACCAGGAATATCTTTTAGCCGGCCTCTCTCTGTTAAATTACCAGTTCCTTCACCTTGGCAGCATCTTCCCACATGACCAGATGCAGCATGCAAGTTCAACAACAAGCAATATAGACATCGATTATAAAATGAGGCTTTACTTCAGCCAACTATTTTACAATGCTCTCCCATATGCACATCTCCTTGGAACCAACATATCCAAGCAACCCACTCAACATCAATGAATCTAGAGAATCCTCTCCATTGTTTTCTACTGGGATGGTGCACAATTTCTTCAGCCTCAATAAATATGTCAAATGCTAAAATAGAGATGAGCGATGCACCAGTAGCATGCAAAATTCTGTTTTATTCTATATACTTGGTCATGTTGTGGAGTAAGTCCCCCCCCCCCCCTCTGACAACAATCCAACATAAGCACATTAGATACCAACATAAGTAGCCTCATTTGGCATAACTCTTATGTCCTTCCATCCATGGTTCTTTGTCTCAATAGATTCACTTTGCTCGTCTTCTAAGTCCAACCTTAACACAATGCATGTCTACAAACAAATTCAGTCCTTCTTATGGACATCCATGAATGCAAAGTCCCAAGATCATAGCACTCCAGCAAACTAAATTCCTTCCCCCAGCATACATTCCATCGAACAATTTTCATGCATATTAATTCTACCTTTTGAAGTTTATAGTTCATAACTTCATATCAAAGCTGTGCCAGGAATCAAGCTCAATCCAAGTAAATTTCTGACGAGAAACCCATAAACAGACTTGCCTTCCTTCAACCTAAGAGCCCTGCCACTTGTAAGAACACTAACCATTGCTGTATCACTACCTCTCAATCCAATTTTCATGTTCTCCCTAAACAACTTTAAGCCATTTCCTGATTTCCCAGAATCCAAAAATCCAGATATGATAATGTTCCAAGAAACCACATTCCTCTCATAAATTTACACCAAACAGAACCTGGGCAGGGAGTGTAATGGTGTTTATTTGGTTAACATACTGCCCTGGTCGCTGGTGGTGTTCGACTGCAGCCTTAAAAACAGAATGTATCAGGCGAACTAATATGTCTAAAAATCACCATCGTATAATCGATATCCCCACAATGCGCAAAGAATTTCAGAACATCCATGGCAGCGAATGAGTCTCAGAAAAAGGACATAGGTGACAAACGGGCTTTGATTTGGTAGAGTTGCCTCATGTACTACAGTACTAGCAATCTTGAAAAGATTCAGGAATTCGGTTTCGTGCACTGGAAGATGCTGATGCTGATGCCGATGCCGATGATCAAAATGGAAACATTAAATACAGAGAGGACAGAGGGTGGAAGTTAAAACAACGTCTGACAATGTTGATCGAATAAAATCTCTGACGTTGGAGGCTCTGGCCACAATTCTATTTCAGCATCTCTGATCTTAGCAACCAAAACTAGCTTATTTGTATCGTTGCAAAACAATTCATTCACATTCTGTAACCTTTGAGAAGGCAATTGATTGCAAGTTTATACAAATCCATGAAATCTCTAGTGTTTTTTTTTTTTTTTTTTTGGTAATATGAAATCTCTAGTGTAAGTATCCATATTCTCTATTATTTGTGCAAAATTGTACATTTCGCAGATTATAGAGAGGAAAAACATAGACGAATAAAAACAACCCAAAAAGTATAGAGAAGTAAACAATTAAAAGAAATATATATATTCTTCGTTGTCTTCATTTGATACACCTAATTGAATACCTTAAGCCAGCCACCAACCACTTTTACAGTCTATTCTTTCTTCCCAAGAACACCTACGCTTTCTCTTTCGCTTAAGTAACCAATTAACACTGCTCTTTGGTCCTTTGATTCTTCTGCGAGAAATATCTTTCATGCATGCATGCATGATAATAATATCAACTCGACTTGAACTGGAATCCTCTACCCATATGGGTGCCACCCCATGCACATAGTGAGAACTAGCCCACCAAACAAATCAGCACCTATTTTATCACAGAAAGGATCAGAGAGGAATACACAGATTTGATATTTACAAAATATGCATGGCTTGGCACTCATATCCTGACGAAGAATATGCTGAGTTCAGGACTATTATCCCCTCCAGGACTCAACATGTAAAGGGTCTCTGCGTCCTTAGATCCCACAACACGTTCGAAATGGGCTCTCATATAAGCCAATTCACCATCAGGACCCTCAACCTCTGCGTTTCCTGGTAAAACACCAGCACCCATGGATACAGCCTTAAGGAGCTCCATTACGTTTAGATCTTCATCCGTGGCTTCTCTCTTTATCCCGTAGCCGCTCTTCTTGCCGTTGCAGTACATGGACCACATGGCTTCATCAATAATACTAGCTTTGTCCTTGTCTGATCTCTTGTCGCATTCCAGAGCAATCCTTACCATTCCTGAACTCATCTCCTTCTGTAACGCATTAGTTTGAATGGCTAGCTCCAGCACTAACGTGGGTAGACACTTAGGGTTTTCCTGCATGGAGAAGCTTACCCGGCCTTTACGGTATCCAAACATCGTACCGGTGATGCGAGTGGTAGAGGAAGGGCGAGTGCTATAATCTGGTAAGGCACCGGGGAGGGTAGGGAACTTGCAGACAGCAGGAGTCCAAATTGGGAAAGAACGAAAGACAGAACGAAAGACACGAACAACCTTGGTGGGCTTGTGTTTCTTCTTCTCCGAGGGTTTCACCAGAGACACCGGAGGACGAGGCGGTGGTGGAGGCTTTGGCACCTTTGCTTCTGGTTCGTTGCCGTTAGCTTTGGTAGAAGCATTTGGCTCCCCCATGAATGGGTCTTTGAGACCCAGAAATGGTGAGGTAGGCAAGAGTGGGAGAAAACAATTACTTGGTCACGACTCATGTTAGGTATAGCTTTGGGTGCGGCTGCTCTTTCGGACCCTTGAATCGTGGGTCCTTAATTTCATGGCGTCTCCAACATATTCATGAGATAATTGCTTTAACAGAACACCCTGGTATTTGATTAATTCATACGGTCCAGGTTTCAGCTCGCATTTTAGGCATTTAAAGCAAGAGATCCAGAGGGATTTTGATCCTTCCTTTGCTGTCTTACATTCTTTCTGTTTTGTTGTCCATCGTTGAAATGCTGTCATGATCCAACCTTCACCTGAACTTTATGAATCTGCGGATGCAACTTGAATTTAAAAACTAGGGTTGAGAATTTTATGCATTGATCAAAAATAGAAGATGCCGAAGAAGAGGTGGATCAAACCTTCCAGCGAAGCTTTCTGTTGGAAGACCGACGCCTAATTCCTAGCGTCTGTTGGGAAGAAGAACAATGCTCAGTTAATTACATATATTTTCAGAAAGAGAAAAGAAAAAAAAAATTTTATTTAACCGGTCTATAAAAAGGATGAGGACGGTTGGCTGGTATTGGCGACGGGCATCAGCGACTTGAGTTGCAGCGGCTGTGAACCACCCGAAGCCCAGGCAACTCCTTCAAGAGATGGCTTTCTATCATGTTGGTTGGTTCGATCGGGATAATTTTATCATCTTTTGGTTCACAAATATTCTCTTACGACACATATGATTGGGACAGCAAGACTCGAGTTTTGTCACTTATGTCTTTTGCCCATCGGCAGACAAATTAAGGGATAATGGTTTTGGAAATTTTCACCGCAACCAGCTGAGTTACCTCCAAAAATGTTATTAGGCTGACCTCTGGCTAACCTCCTCCCTCCCGAGTTATTCAATTTATCAGACAGACCGGATGTTCAAGCTGAATAGTTATGTTTCTCTTATGAGTGAAATTATTTACAGCCCATTCTAATACATATTGAATACAAGTTTTTGATCTATCTTGTCATGAGCATAACCTTGACTTTATGTGAGAAATTTATGACGATTTAGCAACTTTAACCAAAATGTTGGTGGAGATACAATCTATAAACAGATCAGATTCTGAAGTAAGATAATGGTAAAATACAATATTAGAATCTTAAATAATTATCAATAAGAATTTGAATACATATCTTTATCATAGTTTTCAGACTGAATCTGTGGATTCGAATGATAATATAATAATTATTTTGTTAGGTAGATTTTTCTAAATAGGCATGAATACAAGTTTGGACTACTCGTTGACATACCATTTTATTGTGGGGCTAGGTTTGAAATTTCAAACTTTAACCATAATTTTAGTAGAAAATCTAGAAAAATAGTCACATTTCTAAAGTAAAAAATTATTAAAATAAGAAAAATAAATCAAAATAAGTAACTTAATCGAATAATTTTATCGGACAGATAATAATCGGTAAGAAAGAGGCATATCATATCCACATCCTATTAGTAATGAGATAGATTCAAATATTGTTAAATGGATGAGGATGCGAATTTGAAGCAAATTTTGATTATCCATTTTACACCCCAAGGTGGAGAGGATCTAGATCCTCTTCCGTGAGCATTGCTTTGGAATAAATTGCTTTCGTACCCAAAAAAAAAATGTTAATCTCCAAGTGAATCAGAGATCTGCTAAAAACACATGTATCTTCCTATAAATTAGTGGAAGTAACTATAGCAACTTTTCTAGAGTTTCTAGTCCAGTAGATATAGATAGGTGGATACAAAAATGGCAAGAGTCCCATGGCTAGGAACAACAAGGTAGATGACACACGGTTTGTTAAAGAAAGAAAGTGATGCATTCCTGACGCCAAATCAACCACTGTAGAGATCCTATATTGGTGGGCTGAGATTTGAATATTACGCAGCACCGGCTGCCAAAGACTAAGACTAAGATTGAAATCTTAACTGTTGATAGCATAGAGCTGCACAACCAGTAATGAAGTTGATATTGGTGAGGATAGATAATTAGTTGTGTAGTTTACCTTAAAAATAATAATAATTAATTAGTGTGGTAGAAAGATATGAAGGCAACATAATCTTCTTCTAGCAGGTAGGTAGTCGACTTTTTTGTGGTCCTCCATTGATTGTTAACTTATTTTAAGTTCAGCACAGTAATGGGACCAGTGTTAGATCGAGGTAGACGTGCGTGACCCTTATTGCCCATGAAGGCAACACGGTAGGGTAGGGTTGGGTTTACATTTTGATTAAACCCTAAATCACTTCATGATCATATATATTCCACCGACGATTTTATCATGAAAATCTCATGTGATGCTAAAACCTGAAACCTAAAACCCTAAATACGAGAGGTTGGTAGCAGAAAGCCAATAGAGCCTTAACAGTTCACATGCATGTACACCATCACCCTAAAATGTTATAAAGCCAACCAACTGTGTTGGGCTCTCTCACTCCAGCTCAAGAAATCTTCTTCATTCTTAGTTTCACAGCACCCCCTGCCATGGCCCAAACCCCTCCTTACAAAACATGCTTTGTAGCCAAGAGCAGAAAAGAAGAAGAAGAAGAAGATGATGAGAAGATCTACAAGAGATACAGTGAAATTCTTGCAACACTTCCTACTTCAACACAAGGTTGGTCGGGCAAACCAATTTATCAGTACCAAGGCTTCTGGTACAACTCTGAAATGGTTGGTGTTGGACCTTTGATGGTTCAAGATTACTTCAGAGCACGACCCAGTGACATTCTTGTTGCCAGCATCCCCAAGTGTGGCACAACTTGGCTAAAATCTCTAACCTTTGCCGTCATCAATCGCAAATGTCACCCTCCTTCAGCTCCACAAGACCATCCTCTGAACCTGTTCAACTCCCATGATCTTGTTCCATTCTTGGAGATGTCACTGTATAACAGCTTCTACAATGGAAACCGGATTCCTGATCTCGATATTCTTCCGTCTCCCAGATTATTTGGTACACACATGCCTTACACATCATTACCACAATCTGTAATTCATTCAAGCTCTCGGATTCTCTATATTAGCAGGAACGCCAAGGATAATCTGATATCTTGGTGGCACTTTATCAACAAGCTAAGATCAAGAAATTTCTTAGAGCCCATGAAATTGGAAGAAACCTTCGATAGATTCTGTAAAGGGGTTACATCATTTGGGCCATTCTGGGAACATGTGTTGGGTTATTGGAAAGCCAGCTTAGAAAGGCCTCAAAATGTTCTCTTTCTCAACTACGATGAGGTGTTAGCTGAACCAGTTCTTCACTTGAGAAAGATTGCAGAGTTCATGGGGTGTCCCTTCTCCTCCATTGAAGAGAAGGAAGGTGTTGTTGGTCAAATCGTAAAACTCTGCAGTTTCGAGAATCTAAACAATTTGGCAGTGAATACAACAGAAAAAGTTAATGATCTTGGAATTCCCACGACTGCTTACTTTAGAAAAGGTAAAGTTGGAGATTCTGCTAATTACCTCTCACCAGAGATGATCGAGCAACTTGACCGCATCTCAGAGCAAAAGTTTCATGGCTTTGGTTTAAAACTCTAATTTTGATTATTATTATTATTATTATTATTGTTGTTTCTTCTTCGTTGGGCACTTGGGACTGCTGGGACTGGTAAAGTTTTCAGTTTTAGTTGAGTGTATCAACGTTGTTCCTCACTTTTATTTGGATTTATAAATAAAATTCAGGTTTAAATAAAATGTTTTTCTTGTTTTTCAACACGAAAGATATTTTAAATTTATGCAACCAAAATAATTTCGCTTTTTAAGTTAAACTTATTTATTAATTGATTTAAAATTAATATAAAATTGAGGTAGAAATCCGACAAAATCAAGCCTTAAATACACAAACATTCAAATCATATAAGCTAGGACTTGGCAATTCAATGATTATTCATGTATACTTGATACCTCTTTCTATTGAATTTTCATTTTATGCCATGAACACCTTTTTCAACTTAAATTTAGATTACTTGTATAAAAAAAATAAGGATAGTTCAAATTCCAAATTATGAAGTGAGAATAAAAATGAGGAATCTGGCTGAATTTAAATCTCTCCACTTTACAAACCCTTCATTCCCTTAATTGATCTTTTTTTTTTTTTCCTTTATAAGTTAAGAAATTACAATTGAACTTGTTAAACCATTAGATATTGAAATTTCATAAAATTGGAGGGTGGATGCAAATGAATAACAGGATAATCATATCTATAATGCCTTAGTGTACTCAAAAATAGGGAATATTAGACATTTTCAAGCAAAATTATGAGAATTTTTATCATTCTCCACAAAATAATATCATAAGACTTCATAAAATCTTCTTCAAGGAAGTTAATTTGTTTAACACACTGCTCGATATGTGTGGATTTTGAGTGAAAAATATACCTCAGTATTCGTGAGAAAAACTTAGTTGCTACATGAATATTGGGACATTTCCTACCACTAAGGCACACGAAAGAGCTAGATAAAAAAAAAAAACAAATATATATATACATACGAAATAGTATATATATATATACTATACATATATATGTATATAAGTTAGAAAATTTTCCAAAACACGTCACTTTATGTTGTTTTAAGACCTGTTTGGTTGCATGAATCCAGAGATTTCAAATCTCTGGATTCATGAATGCGAGATTTAATACCCATTTGGTTATGAAAATCTTTAGATTCATGAAATCTAGAGATTCATCTTTCTACACTAAAAACATAAATCTGTAGATTTATGGGTATAGGGTGAAATCTAGAGATTTCATCCCTATTATAAAAATGTTAAATATTTGCGCATTCACAAAAATCACAAATGAATCCACATATTTCATTCCATATATTTGGTTAACCAAACAGTTAACTTTATAAATTATGACTCCATAGATTTAAAATCTATAGATTTGAAATCTCTAGATGTTTGAAATCTTTAGACTCATGTAACCAAACAGGCCCTTAGGAAATCCTACAAGAGGAACTGACTTTTTTTTTTTGGTGGAAGGTGATTTTATTCAAAAGAGGGAAATGGAGGAACAACAGGGCCCGATTCAAGAGCAATCAAGTCTTGTAACCAGGGAGCGTTCACAGGGCCGAAACACCTGGAACCAAGTGAAATGCCACGATGGGCTAAACAGTCCGCTACAACATTGGAAGAGCGGGGAATATAAGAAAAGGCGATGCAGGCTGAAGATACAAGCTCTAAAATGTCATCCACCACAGGGGAGGCAGCCAAAGGAACAACAGCTTCAGCAGTAAGAGCTTGAACAGCAGTCAGACAATCTGATTCAAGAATAATTCTCTGAAAGCCAGCCTCTAGAGCCCACTTTAATCCTGCTTTGATTGCTTCTAGCTCTCCAAATAAACATGAATTCATCAGAATTTCCTCTGAGAACACAAAAGTAATGTCTCTGTTACTTAATCTTCCAATAATGCCAATGCCACCACAAGATTCAGATACTAAAAAAGCAAGCATCGAATTTATCTTCAGCCATCCCTCTTCAGGCGGAAACCACTCTGTAGTGGGTGAAGGTGTAGCCGGGAAGGAATTGGATCTCCACACCATTACGTATTCAGAGTAAGCATTGAAGGCTTTATCAATGATCTCTTGAGGAGTATTGTCCATGCCATTAAATATGAGACCATTTCGGGCTATCCAAATAGACCAAAGTAGGAATGAAGCTCGGCTAAAGAGATCAGCAGCAAGTCTTTTATCCTTCCTTTTGAGATCACCCCAAACATTAAGCCAATCTGCTAGATAAGAATCTGTGTTGGGATTCATCAGTGGCGATAAATGAGATCCGAACCAGATTGCCTTAGCATAAGAACATTGAAAGAATAGGTGATCTATTGATTCAGCAGCATTACCACATCTTGGACAGGTTCTATCAATTGGGATTTGTCTACGATGCAATGCAGTGAGTGTAGGAACACCATTAGCACACATTCGCCACATAAGGAATTTTATCTTTGGTAGTGTACTTGAATTCCATATCATTTTCCATATGGCAGCAGAAAACCTTTGATGAGAGTAATGGGCTGAAGTTGATGGCCTAGAGCTTAGCTGAATCTGCTGTTCTTTATGGAGCAGTTGGTACGTGCTTTTGACTGAATGAAATCCAGATGAAGATGGCCCCCAAATTTGAATATCATTACCTCTTCTTCTTGAAGGACGAATCGACGAATAGAGTGTACATCTCGTGCATTGAACAGCCCTTGAAGAAGAGGTATGTTCCATGTACCATCAGAACAGAGCAGCTGCTGCACCAAATTTATATTGCAGTCAGTTGGCTTTTCAGATGTAATACGGTATAATGGATTATCAGGAATCCAAGCATCGTCCCAGATTTGAATAGAAGCTCCGTCCCCCACATTCCATAATAAGCCTTTAGTCAACACTTCTCGACCAGCTAAAATACTCCTCCATATATGGGAAGGTTGATGCCCTATTACAGCATGAAGAAAAGATGATCTAGGGAAGTAAACTGCTTTCAGGATTTGCACCCACCACAATTCAGGTTCAGCCCATATTTTCCAGGCTAATTTTGATAAGAGGGCCTTGTTTTGAAGAGAAGATTCTTTAAACCCCAGACCACCATGGAACTTTGATTGACATAATCTCATCCAGGAAATCCATTGTATGTGGTTGCCAAGTTGATTAGAATCCCAGAAAAAATTTGCGGAAGCTTTCCGTACTTCTTGATGGTGCTTTTGGGGCAGCAGAAAGTGTAATCCAGCATAGTTAGAAATCGTGGATGTCACCGAGTTGATGAGAACCGCTTTTCCAGCATGATTAAGAAGCTTTCCTTTCCACCCTGCAATCCGTGAATGTACTCTATCCTGCATCTCTGCTATGAATTCATTTTTTTGTGATGCATAATCCATTGGAAGGCCGAGATACTTCTTTGGAATTGGACCCAGCTGCATTTTTAAAATTCTGGTAAACCATCTCCTCCATCTACTAGGTGTACTAGGACTGAAATAAAGGGATGATTTGGATCTATTGATTTGTTGTCCTGAGCCTTTGCAAAACAAATCTAGACATTCCTTCAATCCATGAATCGCCTGGATAGAAATTTCAGAGAAGAGAACTATGTCATCGGCAAACAATAAGTAAGAGAGTCTTGGTGCTCTATGTTTAATACTAATTCCCCGAAGCAACCCTTCACTGGAAGCTTTGTCAAATAAATGACATAAGGCCATCGAGCATAGTGAAAATATTGCTGGTGAGAGTGGATCCCCCTGCCTAATGCCTCTTGAGGGGCAAATACTTCCTTGAATAGTGCCATTAATAAGAAGAGAAAAGGAGACGGATCTTATACTTGCCATTATTAGATCCACCCAATTAGAATGGAAGCCTAAGCGAAGTAGCACCTGCTGAATAAATTGCCATTCTAGTCTGTCGTAGGCCTTCTTGATATCCACCTTGGCTGCCATGAAATGAGATTTACCTTTTCTCCTTTTTTTAATGTAATGATACATCTCATTAGCCACTATAATATTTTCAGATATTGATCTTCCTGAAGTAAATGCTGTTTGATGCGGATCAATAATAAAAGGAAGAATCTGAGCAAGTCTAAGTGCAATTACCTTGGAGAACACTTTGGAAGCAACCCCACATAGGCTGATTGGCCTAAACTCATCCATCGATTGAGGATTGTTGCTTTTGGGAATGAGACAAATGAATGTCTTATTGAAGTGTTTGGGGAAGGATCTGGATATAAAGATATCACTAACAAAGGCAAACAGATCATCCTTAATAATTTCCCAGAAACGTTGAAAGAATGCCGGAGGTAACCCATCCCAACCGGGAGATTTGTTTGGTTCCATGGCGAATAATGCAGCCTTAATTTCGTCCATAGATGGTAAAATGAGTAAGCGGTCATTCATCTCTTGGGAAACCACAGGCCGAATACAACTGAGCAGGTAATCAAAAGAATTAGGATCCATACCTTCAGTAGTATATCCTCTTTGGAAGAAAGATACAGCTTCCTTAATAATGTCGGCTGGAGAGTTGATCCAAGAACCATCTTGTTTCTTCAGTTTAAGGATTCGATTATTGCGCCTTCGCTGAAGCGTCGTTGCATGGAAGAAAGAGGTATTCAGGTCTCCACATTGCAACCACTGCAATCTAGACTTTTGTTGCCAGAATATTTCCTCTTTAGCAATTTCTTCTTCCAATTTTATTGAGAGAAGATTCATCCTTTCCTGAGAGTATACTGTGATGGATTCATTCATAAGTATAGCCATTTCTTCCTTTAGAGACTTAATATTGTCCTGAACTCTGCCAAAGACATCTTTGTTCCATTTTTGAAATACCACCTTGATGTTCCTCTGCTTTTTCTTGAGTTGGCTGCCAGCATTACCAGTTGCATTAATTGACCAAGCTTGATTTGCAATCTGTTGAACATCTGGATGCCTAAGCCACATGTTTTCAAAGCGAAATGGTCGAGGTCCTCTCATTTTGCTTCCATCAGTATCGATTAAAATCGGATAATGATCTGATGATTGATGAGGAGATACAAGAGTTGCTGAATCAGGGAATTGAGTTTGCCATATATGATTAATGAAAGCTCTGTCTAAGCGCACCCTTAGATTGTTAACTCCCATTCTGCGGTTAGTCCAGGTAAATCGAGGTCCTTGGAATCCCAGATCAAGAAGCGAGCAAGCATCAATAAGACTGCGGAAGCCTACTGAGTCATGCGAAGTCATTCTGGATCCCCCCAACCGCTCTCTCCAATGTAAGGTTGAATTAAAATCGCCCACCACCAGCCAATTATCCAACTTGTTAGGAACTAATTCCCTTAATTCAGCCCATACCGAACCTCTGTTTTCAGCTCTTGGAGCTCCATAGAACCCAGTGATATTGTACGTAATGTGGTTAGATGTCTTACATGTAAAGTCCAGCAAATTTTGGGAAGCTTTAAGAACATCAACTGAGAAGCCATTTGTCCACAATAATGCCAGCCCTCCTGCAGCACCTACCGCATCCACATTGAAATGACCTTCCATTCTAAGCCTTTGAGCCAAATTCCTGATTCGATTAGTATTGCATTTGCATTCCATAAGAAAGATAAGATCAGGCTTTAGCTTTCTGAGGAGGTTTTTCAGAGCTCGGAACTTAGAGGGTCCTCCCAAACCTCTAATGTTCCAACTAATTATCTTCATGGCTCCCCATGGGGCTGAGCTCCAGCACCCATGGGGTTGTTTGATAAAAAAGGAGGCTTGATGAGAGCAGTAGCAGGGTTTGCTGGATATGGTCGCATCCTTCTAGCCTTTTTATGATCAGGATAAGCATTGGTTACAGAGAGGGGAGGACCAGGCCTAGGACGAGGGGACTTGTTGGGTATGTGTGGGTGTGAGCTATCAGAATGAAGTGGGAGAGATGATTCTTGATTGGTTGGATTGAAATGAAGTTGAAGGTCGGGGCTCGGATAAGGGCCTTGAAGGAGAGAAGATTTGGTATTCATCCTTGTTAATGGGCCTGGAAGGAGAGAAGATTTGGTATTCATACTGAGGAATGGGCCTGCATGTATTGGGTCCAAGATAGATGCAAGTGGCAAGTGATTGGGAAAAGGTTCCTGAGTGGGCCAGGTTAAATGGTTGTGAAGAGGGTTAATGGTAATTTTTTTCATTGATGGAACCAATGCTGTGAAAGTGTTTGAATCGTGGGTTGTGGGATTTTCTTGTGTGGATTGAAGAGCCAATGAATGGTTGGGGTCAGAAGGCCAGGGGGATGTACCAGATGTTGCAGGCCGGAAAGCCATTGCGTGTTTCGTAGGGGGCACTACCTGCAATGGGACAGAGGTAGATATCTGCATATCAGAGTCCGTTATGGAGAGAGTATGAGGATGGAAGGAGAGGGACGGGTTAGGAGTGATGATTTCAGTGTCAGTCTGTTGTCGGGTAGTGGGGGTCGGATCAGTATGGTGCAGAACAGCATTACCTGTGTCAGTGACAGGAGTACGGATGGTCTGTTCGGGTGGTTGTGAAAAAGGAACCGCTTCATCTTCCTCATCTCCGGGGAACTGAGATTCCGGTGAGACATTGCTATTGGGGCTCGGATGACAGGTAAAGATATCATGAAAAGGATGAGGAGCATAGATGTGCATACCTTTACGAGCAACTTCTACCAAGCGATTAGGGGGTGGGAAGACTCGAATATCAATTGGGAGGGCCTGCCGAGATTGTGTAGCAGAAGTTGCAGGGGCAGATGGGCATCGAGCTTCTTCATGACCCAAAAATCCACATTGAAGGCATACCAAAGGCAATCGCTCATATCGCACCTGAAATATATTGACTGCACCACTTCTGCGGCTTACTTTAATGGATGATTTCAGTCGTTTATCAGCTTCCAGAATCACTCTTCCTCTCAAGAAATGATAATGACGACCGCCAGCAGAACCGTTTATGAGCATTACATGTTGGACTTTTCCAAGCTTCTTAAAAAACTGTTCACCCAATTTAACGTCTAGTAGCTCAAGATTGGAAGTGAATAGCTGAATCCAGATTGAGAAACGGTTAAAACTCCAGTGCTGGTTTTCGCTCCAAGGTTCAAGTAGAAGGAGATTTCCATTAACTGACCATGGCTCCTCCGTCAGAACATTAACCAAGTCTCTCTGGTTCTCAAATTTGAAAAGGTATCTGTGCTCTTCAAGTTGTGTAATCTGCACATCATCGCGTGGGTTCCAAGCTTGCTTTAGAGCAGTAGAAACCGCTTGGTTGCGGTATCGCCTTCCCACCAACACTCGACCAACCAGAGCCGCAGCCCACGCAGACGCCAGTCGATCTTCAGATGCTTCATCCAGGCAAACTATTTCATCACTATCAGAAGAATCATAAGCTGGAGAGTGAATGGGATCCGGTGTGAGAGTGGGGGGGTTCTCTGTGTGTGTAAGGAGTAAAGGTGGTTCCATTGAGCTTGAGAGAGACGAGGTTCAGGAGGGAGAGAGCGTTCACAGTTTGAGACTGGAGGTAGTACTGGTGAAGAAATCACAGCAGGAGCTGGAGGTTCATGTCAATCCTTGTTTTTTGGAGCTGACGGAAAGGCAAAAAAAAGAAGAGAGCAAAGAACAGAGGTAATTTTACGTAGTAGAATTACACTTCAAGAGGAACTGACTTATAATTTGATCAATGTTATTTGAGTCTTGCTTTCATTTTTTGGGTCTTTGACCCTATTTTAGTAGAGAGAGAAAGAGAGAAAGAGAGAGTGTTAATGATGAAGACTAATATTATTATCATTCTAATATAATCTTCAACCCTAACAAATGGGATCGTTCGATTTTTCAACTTCTCTATCTATGGTGACTAAAGTTTCTCTTCATCTTTTTCTATCTCTATTGAAACCATACCACCTATCATTGTGAAAGGGATCCTTGTTCGTTATCTTCTCTATCTCTGATTACTATGATAAAACACATGTAAATACTATTTATGCTTCTAGTTGGAAGAACAAGATCAACTAAAAATTCAAAGAAAAAGATAGAGAAGATAACGAACTAATAGAATTTAAAAGGAAAAGAAAAAGAAAGTGATAAAAAAAAAAAAAAAACTAATAGAAAAAATATTCAGGTGGATTTCTTGGGTGCCACGAAAAGGAAAACCTCATGCAAGGGATGTTGATGAGGATTTATAAATTAAAAATCTCAAAAAAATTTTATTTTCTTATTTTTAAACTCTTTCCAACCATGTAAAATGAAAAGTTTCTTAAATTATTTCCTTGCTTTCCTCCTTTCCTTAATTATAAATAGATTTTTAATTATGTTTGCTAGATATTTTAAATGAAAATGGAAATTATCGAGAGAGGGTTCAAATTTAGGAGAAGGTTTTCTTTGTGCTTCTTTTTTAATGTTAAATTTTAATAGTATACCTTGTTATTAGTAACCAAAATGTCAAAAATATTCAATACAAAATAAGAAGAAAAAAAAATAATAGAGAATAGAAAAGTAAAAGCATTTTAAGAAATAATAAAGATAAGAAAAGATTTGCTGCAAAAAGAGTACATTCTTTTATATAATAGTGTGATATATATATTTTTTTTAATTTTGCGTAAGAAAATGTATATTTTTTAACATACAAAAATCTTAGTGGACACTTTTGAACCCAAAAGTAAAAATAAAATTATACCATTTGATTGGCTGTTAGGAGAGGCAATGGAAATATTCGTGCTACCGAGGTAGTTTCAAATTCTTTCAAAGATAGATGTCTTCAAAGCTTACCTGCTCATTTACCCCCCAAAAAAAGAAAAAGGGTAAATGAGAAAAATGAAATGGACCAGGCCGCCTTTGGCTCCCTTTCCAAACGCTTTCCTTTGAAAAATTGTAATCAAACTAATCATTTCAATCGAAAATTAAGCTACCTACAGCATATATATGTTGTAAAGTTAACAAGGTTTGAATGTCCAAGCAGCGGTCGATTCATTTTTCTAGACTAGTAGCTAGTTAGCCAAAGCCAGTGCAAGAGACTCTTCTTAAACTAGTTGTTTTTCATGTTTTTCATGTTTTTCATGTTAGAGAGGTCTTCTCGATCATAGGTATTTTATAAATACAACTTTAATTTCATGTATCACATTGTTCTTCTGTTAGCAAACCAATTTTTATTATGCTTAGAGATACAGATGCTATAATTCTGACACATACCACTTCCCAGTAATTAAAGAAAATATAATTTGAAGAATGAGTATGTTATTAAACAAAAGATGGTCCAAAACAACACGGAAAAGAAATTCTAGTGTTATCTCTTGAATTCATTTTTCATTGCTTGATGAGTTCATTGAAATAAGCCTCTTAATGAGACGTGTATGAATATCTTTCTTCCTAAATGATAGGAAATTGGAAAAGATACATGTTATTATCAATATAATCATGATTCGTCAAAGATTTGGGAGAGAATAATCTCTTAAATTCTTTCTCCTTTTCTCTCTCTACCCATATTTCAAATAATTTGTAGCAAATTAGTTTTACGTCTGTTCCCCAGTACTTTTGGGCTTGGTAACAAGCCTAAGCATGCTTTCGTTTGTTTCCTAAGATTCTTGGGCATGTCTGAAGCGTAGGCCCATTAAACTCCCTTCGCTTTGTGCAGGCCATAGATGAAATTAGATTTAGTAGATCATATGAATGGGCCATGACGAGATCCAATGATCCACGATCTTCCAATTGGAATCATCCGTTTTTGGTGAAGTACTTTGGAAAAATTACATGATTATTTGTTTTTTAGGTTTTCCTTTACAAAAGTGGTCACTCTACATGCATTTGGAAACGTTTCCATTCCAAGAGAGCAATTCTTATGCAAAAATATTTGAGAGTCTCCTTGTACACAACTTCACATTGATTTGTTGTGCATATTATCTTAAGTCCTCTGGATTCATCCTTAGATGTAGGTCACTTGATTAAACCAAGTAAAATTATTGTCACTTGTCTTTGTTTTTATGCTTGATTTCACTGCGCTTATGAGATTATTGGTAACATATTGGCATCAAAGCTTCGGTTGTTTGTCACGGTTGTTGGTTGTTTGTTAACTATAAGCACTTGTTTTTCTCAATCATTTATTTCTTTGTTAATTTCTTGAATAATATGTCATTATTACAACAACAACAATATGCCTTGTCCCAACTAAATGGGGTCAGCTACATGGATTCTTACTTTCAAATTAAATTCTGTTTGAGACCATGCTAGATATAAGGCCTAACTATGCATATCCTTTCTCACCACTTCTCTTAAGGTTATTTTAGATCTAACCCTAACTCTTTTAGTTCCTTCAATATGAATTATATCACTTCTTCGTACAGGGGAATTTATGTCTCTGTTGAACATGGTTGTGCCACCTTAAACGACTTTTTCGAAGATTATCACTTATGGGAGCAACTCCCAGACCAACTCTAATATAATCATTCATTATCTTTTCCTTTCTAGTTTTGCCACTCATCCATCTTAGCATCCTCATTTCTTACACTGAGTTTATCTATGTGATTCTTTTTGACATCCCAACACTCTGCATCGTACATCATAGCTGGTTGGCCGATGGTCCTATAGAATTTTCCTTTAAGCTTTAATGGAATACGTCGATCGCACAAAACCCCAGACACGCCTCTCCACTTCATCCACCCTATTTTAATTCTTTGGGAAACATCACTTCTATATCACCTTTTTTGTTTATGATTGAGCATAGGCACCTAAAAGAATCACTCTGAGGAATCTCCTTATCGTCAAGTGTCACAACCTCATCGTCTACCCGATCATGACTAAAGTTACAAACTAGATATTCTATCTTCATTTTACTTAATTTAAAGCTTCTTGATTCCAAAATGAAGTGGCTAAGGGCCGGTTTGGTTACATGAATCCAGAGATTTGAAATACTTGGAGATTTCAAATTTATAGAGTTATAATCTATAAAATTAAATGTTTGGTTGTGGAATGAAATCTATAGATTCATCCTAAAAAATTATTTGACTGATGTGATTTTTGTGAATGTGCAAATGTATTGCTTTTTTGAAATCTTTGGATTTCAGCCCTTACCTATAAATCTACAGATTCACGTTTTTTGTCTAAAAAGGTGAATCTCTAGATTTCATGAATCTAGAGATTTTTACAACCAAACAAGTATAATTCTCAGATTCATGAATCCAGAGATTTGAAATCTCTGGATTCATGTAACCAAACAGGCCCTAAGAGAATGAATATGACTATCATGGATAGGATTAGGTGCATGCTCATTGAGTTTAGCCTATGTAAGAAATTTTGGGTTGAAGCTGTTAGTATAGCTTGTTATGTTATTAATAGGTCCCTTGTTCTTCTATAGACTTTGAAACTCTTGAAAGTTCGTAGTCTAAGGCTGAATGTGATTATGGTGTTCTAAAACATTTTAGTTGTGTTGCCTATATCCACCAAAGTATGGATAAGTTGGAGCATAGGGATAGAAAGTATTTGTTCTTTAGGGTATCCTTTAGATGTTAAAGGTTATAGGTTGTGGTGTCTTGAGGATAAGAAAGTGATTGTGAGTAGATGTTAGGTTTAATGAACTAGAATTTGTTAAGTCTAGGTCCTTAAGTAGAAATCATATCATCTATCATTATGAAAATGATCCCTGTTCTTTATCTTCTCTATCTTCGACTACTGCGATAAAACACATGCAAATACTATTTATGCTTCTAGTTGGAAGAACAAAATCAACTGAAATCTGAAAATACAAATATCTATATACTAACACTAGTACCTTAAACAACCCTATGATCCATTTATTACTTTATGTTTAATCAATTTATTTTAATAAGAAACAGGGTCATAAATATACATATTTATCTTCATATGACAAATAAAGATATTTTAAATTATATAAAAAAATTTTTAAAAAGCAGTTGTTATTTAATTGATTCTTTAATAATGAATTTTAATTAACTATAAATCCTTTTCTTTTTCTTCAGGATTAAAAATGGATTTTGAATTTTGGTAATTGATGAGACACAATTTGAGAGACGGTGAAGATTTTGGGAAAAAAATCATTTGCTATGCATATCTCTTTGCTGTGCACAGCAGTGCGGCACCATAGTATGGCTCAGATAAAAAAACTGAATCTTAAACGAAAAATACCCACGTTTATGACCTGTTTTAGCCAACTTCACTTGTTTCTAAAAAAGGGAAAATTGACCTGAAAATTACTTTCCTATGTAATTGTGGTCGTATTTTTCATTGCTTTTGTCTTTCCTCCTTCACCGTCAAATGGCCTCGGTTTCAGCCATCAACTCTTATCGTCAGCTACGAATCTAGTACTGTTATGTGGAATCCTCTCACGCAACTCTTCCCAGAATTAACCAAAATTGGATAGAAACCAAAATGTAAAAAATATGCAATACAAAATAAATAGATAAATAATAGACAATAAAAAAAGTAAAGGTATTTTAAGAATAAAATAATAATAATAATAATAAAATACAAAAATAAAAAGAAAAGAAAGAAAGAAGAAGGATAGAAAGCGTATATAGTAGTATGATAAAAAAAAGAAAAAGCCAATTGGGTAGGTAGAAAGGGCTCGAATTTTTTTTTTTTTTTTGGGTCAAAGAAATAGGTCGAATTAATTGCACATTAACTGAACTCGACTTCTTTCTACCTACCCAATTTGCTTTTTCTTTTTTATCCTGCCAAGTGCTTCCCATGCACACCCCCTGGTAGAAAATATAACAGAGCTCTTCAACAGCTCTGAGCTATCTGTATATCTCACCGGCTTATGAAAACTTTCTTCAGTCTCCTCAGATTCTCGATCAGTCATGGCCCAAAACCCTCCTTACAAAATGTGTTTTGTACCCAAGAGCAGAGCGGAGGAAGAAGAAGATGAAAAGATCTGTAAAAGATACAATGAAATCTGTGCAATGCTTCCCGCCTCAACTGAAGATAGTTGGACTCCGAAACCTATTTACCAGTACCAAGGCTTCTGGTACCACTCAGAAGTCACTGGTGTTGGACCAATGGTATTTCAAGATCACTTCAAGGCAAGACCCAGTGATGTTCTTGTTGCTAGCGTGCCCAAGTGTGGCACGACTTGGCTGAAATCGCTAACCTTTGCTGTCATGAATCGCAAATCTCACCCTCCTTCAGCTGTGCAAGACCATCCTCTGAACCTATTCAACTCCCATGATCTTGTTCCAATCATGGAGACTTCACTGTATAACACTCGAATCAATGGCAATCGAATTCCTGATCTTGATATCCTTCCAGCTCCTAGACTGCTCGGTACCCACATGCCTTACACATCTTTGCCGCAATCTATACTACTTTCAGGCTCTCGGATTGTTTATATTTGCAGGAACGCCAAGGATAATCTAGTATCATGGTGGCATTTTGTCAACAAGATAAGATCCAGCATTTCCCTAGAGCCACTGACGCTTGAAGAAACCTTCCACAAGTTCTGCAAAGGGACGACTTTCTATGGGCCGTTTTGGGAGCATGTGGTGGGTTATTGGAAAGCCAGCATAGAAAGGCCTCAAAACGTTCTCTTCCTCAAGTACGACGACATGATGGCTGAACCAGCTCTTCACTTGAGAAGGATTGCAGAGTTTATGGGGTGTCCTTTCTCGTCAATGGAAGAGAAGGAAGGTGTGGTTGATCAAATCATTGAGCTCTGTAGTTTCGAGACTTTGAGCTGCATGCCAGTGAATGTAACTGGAAAGGTTGATACTGGAATTCCCTTCGCGGCACTCTTCAGGCAAGGTAAAGTTGGAGATTCTGCAAATTACCTCTCGCCGGAGATGATGGAGCAGCTTGACCGCATCACAAAGCAGAAATTCGATGGTTTGGGTTTAATGCTCTGAATTTGATTACAATGAAATAAGCCGGGATAGGATAGGATAGGATAGGCACCGTGTTTTTCTTTTCTTTTCTTGCATGTTCGATCGGCTCCATGCAGTCTTTTGCTGGCATGATCTTTTAAATATTTTTATGCTAGTATTTGGTACAGTTTATGCAGCTTGTTACGCAGTGGACCATTTGACTCTTTTCTGTTGTTTGTTATCTTCTGGAATCCATGCTACTATACAAGATGTACACTACCTTAAATCAATATATATATATATATATATATGGACATTTTGGATTCCACTTTCATCATGATGTCAGGTTCTTGAGATTGGGCCTCTGCCCATTATGATCCTGGCCTTTTGTGCTCATGGCCTCTGTGCCGCCTTCGTCTTCTTTCTCTTCCTCACTGTTGGATGAGGAAAGCAATGGCAGAAGAGTTCAATGCTCTTCTCCAAAATGGTATCTCGATCTTGGTTCGATCTTGCCACTACTCCACAAAATATAGTTGGTTGTAAGTGGGTGGTCCGACTCAAACGACACTCTGATGGATCTATTGGATCTCAGTATAAAGCTCGCTTGTTGCTAAGGGTTATCATCGAGATATGAGTTTGGAGACAAAGATGCCATTAATTGGATTATTTTGTCTATTGCCATTTTTAACAAATGGCATATTCATCAGGTTGATGTGTCTAATGCTTTCTTGCATGGCAACTTAGATGTGACTGTTTATATGGAGCAACTCTCAAAGAGTTGTTGACCCAGCCTATCCTAATGGTTAATACGCACGCAGGCAGGCGCCTAGAGGTTGGTAAACTCGCTTGACCAATTTTATTATCTCTCATGGTTTTGTTGGGAGCAAGATTGATATTTATTTATACTTGTCCAAAATAGTATTTGTGATCATCTATTTCCTCATTTATGTTGATGATATTTTGGTGACTAGAAATATTCTAGAGGCATTCTCGTATTTACTCAAGTCTTTGGCCGCAGAATTTGCTATTAAAGACTTGGACGATCTTCATTATTTTCTTGGACTCGAGGTCACTCGATCATCTCAGGGGTTATTTTTGTCTCAAACAAAATACATTATTGATTTACTTGCACACAACAAATGGGGGATGGCCAAGCCAATTTCTACTCCATTTGCTTACGAGGTTAAGTCTTTCTATTTCAGATGGTACTCCACTTTCTCATGGGACCAAGTATCGTCACGCTGCTGGGGCCTAGCAAATACTAAACTCGATAATGGGTTTGCAATAACAGGGTTGCTCAGTTTATGCATGCCCCTTCTGATGTTCACTAGAGTGCACTTCAACAGATTCTTCGATATCTTTGGGGGCACTTCCTGTAGGATTGTATTTCTCTTGCACATCTTCAATGACTTTGACCGCATATTGTGATGCTGACTGGGGTAAGTGTCTTGATGATCAACGTTCCATTGCAAGTTTTTCTGCTTTCCTCAGGTGTGTATTTCATGGTCGTCTCCAAAATAGGTCTCGAGTTTTTCTTAGTAAGGCAGAACATCGCGCTATCGTGCTTAATCGTCCTTAATTGGGAGTAAACTGGAGCTTTTCTACCTACTACACCAGACAGACCTCACATCTGGTGCGACAAAAATGGTGCGACCTACATGCAGCAAATCCGATTTTCACGCGAGAATCATACATGTTGGGATTAATTTTCACTTATACATGACTTTCTGGCTTCTCCTCAGGTAGTTATTGGTTCACCACATTTCGACTCAAGATTGGAAACCATACCAAGGGCCCATCACGAGCTCGCTTCTCTTTCTTACGTGACAAGCTCATGGTCACGGACACGGACACGGACACGTTCCTTCCGCTTGTGGAAGGATGCTGAGGAGATATCGAGTCAGCTGCCAGCTCAGCATTTCACTTGTTGCTTACTTGATCATTTGACTCCCTCCTTTTGTAGTTTGTTATTTTCTAGAATTCCGTGCATCAACGATCCAACCCTTTTACACCTCCATGCATTCACCAAGCGCTCCACACTTGAACGTCTTTAAGAACCAAATCAGCAATAGTAGACAAACAACCAAAATTTAATCCTAGATGCATTTCCAGGCAATGAAAAGCTTTTTCCAAATATTGTAAAGATAAATAAAGCACAGAAGTGGTAGTTTTTGAGCTTGCTTCCGAAAGCAGTACTCATCAACTATGCATCGAATGGATCTGTCCAAAATCCAACCTTTCAGATTCCAACAACAGGTCTATACATACCGGGAGTTCTAACCAAGAAAAACATAAACCAAAAATTCTCTGAACCAGATTCAGATCAACCAGCCCCTCCACTTCTGTTCAATAACAAAATGTGTCAAATTCACAGAGGGACGACTGATTCGACACCTGAGCCTCGCCCAAATGTATGAGAAAATTGCAGAGCCAGAGGGCCTTTAAAACTCGCTTCTTCTATTTCAACAAATACTACTCTGACGGAAATAAGGAAAGGGATGATCTTCATTTCCTGGTTTTGTCAAGCACTTCTATGTATCTCTTTGGGATGCCGTAGTGTTCCACTAGGTGTCTTGCGAGATCATCAATAACACCCCCTTGGACCAGCACCTCATATCCCTTCT
The DNA here is from genome assembly GCF_041222555.1 of Hakea prostrata. Lineage (NCBI taxonomy): Eukaryota > Viridiplantae > Streptophyta > Magnoliopsida > Proteales > Proteaceae > Hakea > Hakea prostrata. Next base: position 2,417,867 of record NC_142600.1, read on the forward strand.
TGCCTGAAAAATAATTCTTCTAAATTAATATTTTTTTCCTGCAAAAAGCTTACATAGGAATAACACTAGTAGCACAAACCAATGTAGACAAGCATTACATAAGATTTTTGAAGCATAATCTACAAGTCAAGCATATACATGACTAGAATTCACTTGTGCGACCCCAAAGTCTAAATGATGTAGCTGACCCCACAAGCCACCTCCACAAAATATTGACCCATATAATCATCCTTCAATCGGAGAACTTCAGTCTTGATATCAACGAAGTGACTTCACCGTCACTACAAAACCAATACCAAGTAATAGAATTGTTTAACATAAGAAAAAAAAAGCGCTCAGATGCCAACCACAAGGATCACAGAACATATCTTTGGGAGAAGAATGGGGAGGTCTGAAGCATGTCAAAACCAAGCCATTTGATGGGGCTGGAATCCAAGTTCGGGGACACCATCGAGTAGAGAGACCTCTAAAAGTGGTTTCAACCCAACTGGTTCTGGAGTTATACTACTAACTAGAAGATATGAACTTTCTTTTGCCACCAAACCCCAACCCCCCCCCCCCCCCACCCCCAAAAAAAATGTAATAAAAAAATAAATAAATAATAAATAATAAAAGAAAAGAAAAGAAAAGAAAAGAGAAGAAGATAAATTTCCAAAACAGACTTAGAACCATGTAGGGAGTAGTATCCTACATCAAAATTTCAGCAGAGTCAAAACCCAGCAGAAACGGTATTTAGGTAGAAAATAGGCTAACCAGAAAATTGGAGTTTAATTATTTAGTAACCAGGTAGAATCCAGGCAGCAGGTATGAAAGAATAAGTGCAGAACTGTGGAATCAGTGATCAGCATATAGCCATATACAACCAGAATCATAAATTAAACCTACGAATAATATAGTGAAACAGAAAGTGTGAATAGGAATAGAGAAACTTGACTAGCATAGAAGGATATAGACAAGTCTGTCTAGTCCTCCACCTAGAACTTGACTACCATCTCGCTAGTCCAGAGGGGAAGCTGCCATCTGGTAAGCAGCCTGTATATTTGAAGGGATACTTGATATGTAGTAGGAGAAGGTTATAGGAATTAGAATAATAGAGTAGGATAAACTCGCGGGAAAAAAACCTAAAGGACAAAACAAACAACCAGAAAAGGAAGTGACAGTTAGGAAAATCAAGGAAAAAAAAGCACCAAGGAATTTTGTCATAGGGGAAAAGGAGTTGTTTTCAACCTCATGAAAGCAAAGGTGGCAAAACCAGTGGCATCCAGTTCCCATTTCCAATAAGAAATGGTAGCTACCATTTAGATTCCCATAAAACTGAGACTTCAGAGGAATGTCACTCTTAAAAACTCATTGATTACACAAGGTAGACAACAAAATCGATCCAAGGAAAGACAAAAAGAAGTCTCAAAAGAGAGAACAGAGTATTCCAGCAGGTTTTGAGTTTGAATTATGCACACAGACACATCCAGTAGCATAAAAGCATTAAATTGAAATAATGATATAAACTTTGGGTTTACAAAAGATCCCATCAAATTGAAAATATCCTACGCAACCCTCTTGAACCATAAACCAGGTTTCAACCAGGCCCACCTTACACCCCCCAAGGCTGAGTCAAAATGGTCCAACCATGGATGCTCACCTGCATCAAAACATAGAAGCTACTCCAGAATTTCACCAAATAGAAACTAACGGCCAGAAAGGAGGACATCCATCCAGCCTCCTAGTACCACTACTATGTTCAAAAAATATAACCTACTACAATAGAAACTAACACTTATGAACAACCTATTAAATCCCTAACATGTCGAATGATATAAATATCTAGCCACAACAATAAACACCAAGAATATTAATCTCATGGTACATCAAACCAATTCAACACCCATTCTTGGTCCAGTTTGATGGTTTTTTTTTTTTTTTTTTTTTGATCGAACCAGTTTGATGGTTTTGTTGCCCTTTTCTTACCCCCTAGCCATATTTTCTTTCAAACTGCAGCAAAAGATCTATATGAAACAAAATTTGAAACAACCATAGGTCCATAACTACTTTGGCAAAGACCATCAAAAGATGTTTCAAGTATGATAAATGAACAAGAAGCTAAGTATCGGGAATTGGGGATCATTTCCTAAGCTAGCTATATTTCTGCACCATGGACATGAAGATTTGGATATAGCCATTAGATAGTTGAGGAATCTCCAGAACAGGATGCATGTAAAAAAAATGTCCATGTTAACCATAAAACACCACATGGATCCCCCCACGCCCTTTCTCTCGTGTTCCTCCGAAAATTCCCCTTGTTCACAGGGTCCTGATTTACAAGTGACTCGTAAACAATTTTCAAGCAGAAGAGAGGTCAGATAGGCCTGAAATTTGCCCAACTAGATGACATGAACATCCACACATTAAGGTACTTAACTGCCCAATGGCAGGCATAGTATGCCCCCAATCAATACTTTATTCTCAATTAGGAAAGAAGCTAGTAACAAGACATACCTGGCAGTTCAGATACTGATGTGCTACAAGCGAACTTCTTCTGCAGTTCCGAAGCCAATGTCTCAGCATCCACCAAGAATGATTCTAGCCCAGAGACTCTAGTAACTTTCTTGTTCCCTTGCCTACGTTCTGTCAGCATCTGTACAGTTTTCAGGGCACCTTTCCTGACAACTGACTCATTTCCCCTTGTCACTCGGTGGTGGGATTGCATCCTGTTTATGAATGTAGCACCTAAGTCCTTCTTATGTATCTCAGTTGGGTAACTAGACCCCTTTTTAATTGCTCCCTTGTAGAGTGCATCACATAGTGTGGCATCCAAAACAATAATGGCCTTGTCCATTGGCTTCACCAACTTCTCATTCTCAATATACCTGAACACAACTTCAGTGGCTTCTGACATGCTATAAAGTTTCCCAGTGTCAGCCCCCACCGCACTGAATATGGGATTGACATGTACACTTGGCTTGTAGATCTCTACCACTTCTAACTGTGACTTTTGTGCACGATTTTCACTAGCTGTAGTATCATTACTTTGATCAACTACCTGTAATTGACGCTTCTCTGGCTTGAAGGATGTATATTCTGCATGGCTTCGGTTGACAGCTAATAAAACAATCTCCTTCTTATGTTTATCTTCCTTTACCGAAATCTGTCCACAAAACAAGGAAAACAGTGTTACTTTTGAACAAAATAATACATGCTGCAAAGAAATTGAGGACTTTAGAGCTCAAATATTCAATATTCCAAAGAAGATCTATCCTTTGGTAGACTTCCATAGAAAGCCTCTCTCTTAAAGTTATGGAGAAGAATAGAGAGCATGCGGTGGCTGAATGTCTAGGTACCTAAAATGACAATTGTTAAGTGTAAATAAGATTTTTTGGCCTTGTAGTCCTGGTTTAAAAGAAGACTTCTATGCTATTACATTAAACTTCCTGTAAAACAATAAAATTTAAGTTTTATACATTTTCAAAGCTTTTGCATTGCCTTGAGTTCAACAATTCCAACACTCAAGCAGCTCCAACTCTTCAATTCCACATTGATCAACCCCAGCTTCATTGCCACTGCCCTCACCTCAACTTTCAGGTATTCTTTTCCTCTTCTTCATCTTTCTCTTCTCCATTTCCTCCCAGTAGATGCAACAACATTGGTAGATGGTAAGGATATAAATGGATTATCCAAAATCCAAATTCTATTTGCATTCTTAAATGTACTGGTTCAAATAATAGGATTCAGTTACAAAATTCCAATAATCAGAATTTAATGGGATACTAATTCAAATATGCCCATCCAATCCGTTTAAATATCAGCAAATTAAATTTATAATTAACCAATCATGGTTGTCAAGATGGCGCCTAAGGCAGATTTTAGAAGCCCAGGCAGTAGGTGCTTTGTTGGTATTGAGTGCTTGGCCCTTATGCCTAAATACTATTAAAGTAAATCACCCCCCCCCCCCCCAAAAAAAAAAACCCAAAAATGAATGTATATATGTATGAGAGTGTGTGTGTATAGGAGTCTAGAACAAAAACTAGACTTCTGGCAAAAGGAAAAATTCCAGCTATCAAAGCTCCCTAATCGCTTGTACAAGAATAGTATAAGCCAAATGTGAAAATTAGGTATGTCAAGACAATGACCACTCCAAGAACAGTATGAACCAACTGTGGGTTTTAATTGTAATTGCTTCAGACTTCCAATACATGTTTCTTCAGTACTACTATCCTCTAGTTCTATGTTCATTTTTTATAACAATGTGGCTTAATATTCATTTTGTATGGCTCGATGTCACCTAATATCGATTTCTGCTGCCTTGATGTCTCCTAATATTGATTTTTTATGATAAAAGATGTTATGTGTGACCTGAATTCTTGTACTCGACTTTGAAGATTGACCCGAACTAACATATTTGGTGGCAACCTGAATGACCTGTTTACTAAGATCTGTGATGGAAAAGAGGGCTTGGGCAAACCCATTTACCTGATTAGAACTATGTATCATGTGTTCTCTTATGGAATCATTGTGAGATTTTGGGTTTTCCATAGGATTTCTAGGCGAGAGTTTTGTAATGTCATTCTAGTGATTGGTGAGAGATCTCCATTATAATCTTCTTCCAATATAATGAAAGTTCTTCTCGCCGTGGATGTAGCACATCATGTTGGTGTATATATTATGTTGAATAACTACATTCTCTCGATTTGCCTCCTTTTATGTTCCTGATTATATATTGTATCATACTAAGTAATTTTTTTTTAAAAAATTCTTCACATGAACACCCCCAACTTTGCTATGAAACTTGTGACACCCCGATCTACCAAAAACTACAAATAGGTCCACTAATCTAGTCATTGTTTAGAATTTTTATTGAAATTATAAAAAATAAAAAAAAATAAAAAATAAAAAAAAGGGGTTCAAATATGACCAAATATCCCTTATATATTAAAGAGGCTCAAATGCCCCTTCAACTTAAACCCAATTTTCAAAGTTGAACCTTATACATAGATATGGGTGAAGGGATATGAGAGTATCTATTGGAATATCTCTCTCTTAGTAGAGGCATATTAGTCACTCTCCGTTCAAGTGGTTTACTTGTAGTTTATGTTCTTTTAGAAGGGCATTTCATATCTTCCTAGTGCTGTATATTTAAACCCCTTTTTGGGTTTAGGGTTTTAAGTAAGTCATTTGTATTCTGCATTGGGCTTTAAGTTGCAATTCCTCTCTAGTTTGAAGCTTGGTGGTTGGTTTCCTTTGTGATTCAATGGTGTTCTAGCCTTCGGTGTTGGCTTCATGTTGTGCGTGGATGTGTTGCTGCTGTGCATTTTCCAAATGAGATCATTTTGTGGTATTCGGTTGTAATGCAATGTCTTCTTGGTTGATCTCTTGCAAGTTCCTTCTGTAAAGAGGTTGTGTATGCTATTTGAGAGTCTCCTTGTACACAACTTTACATTGATTAGTTGTGCATATTATCTTGAGTCCTCTTGACTCATCCTTGGATGTAGGTCAATTGACTGAACCAAGTAAAATTGTTATCTTTTGTCTTTGTTTATATGCTTAATTCCACTGTGCATATGAGATTATTCCTAACATATCCGCATCCAAGTAAAATTGTTGTCTCTTGTCTTTGTTAACTATATGCACTTGTTTCTCTCAATCATTTATTTCTTTGTTAATTTCTTAAATAATATGTCATTATTACAACAACAAGAAGAAGAAGCCTTGTCCCAACTAAATGGTGTCGGCTACATGGATCCTTGCCTTCTAATCAATTCTGTTTGAGGTCATGCTAGATACAAGGCCTAACTATGCATATCATTTCTCACCAGTTCTCTTAAGGTTATCTCAGGTCTGCCCCTAGCTCTTATAGTTCCTTCAATCTGGATTATATCACTTCTCTGAACAGGAGAATTTATAGGTCTCCGTTGAACATGGTTGTGCCACCTCAAATGACTTTTTCGAAGCTTATCACTTATGAGAGCAACTCCCAGACCAACTCTAATATGATCATTCATTATCTTATCCTTCCAAGTTTTGCCACTCATCCATCTTAGCATCCTTATTTCTACTACACTAAGTTTATCTATATGATTCTTTTTAACAACCCAACACATTGCACTGTACATCATAGTTGGTTGACCGATAGTCCAATAGAATTTCCCTTTAAGCTTCAATGGAATACGTCGATCACACAAGACCCCATACACACCTCTCCCCTTCATCCACTCTATTATAATTCTTTGGGAAACATCACTTCTATATCAACTCTTTTGTTTATGATTGAACATAGGTACCTAAAAGAATCACTCTGAGGAATCTCCTTATAGTCAAGTTTCACCACTTCATCGTCTGCCCGATCATGACTAAAGTTACAAACTAGATATTCTATCTTCATTCTACTTATTTTAAAGCTTATTGATTCCAAAGCTGCTCTCCATGATTCAAACTTGATATTAATCCCCACTTGAGTCTCATCTATCAACACAATATCATCAACAAAAAGCACATACCAAGGGACCTTATCTTGAATGTCTTTGGTTAATTCATCCATTACAAGTGCAAATAAATATGCCATTATTATGCTCCATATTTCTTGTTTGATTCTTGTTTCTCAAAACCCCCAATTCTTTGTTACCCGATTCGGTTGGGGTTTGTTAAATTGATGTTGAAGTTTAGGTTTTGACAACAAAACCTTGTTAATAAAGCTTCTATTGCTTGTTTACTGCATCAATTTTATTCTTCCTGGTTTGAACCCGATCAAACCTATTCGTTCTTGAGGTTTCTCATATTAGGTTACCTAGAATTATTTAAAAATTTAAGGCTTTTGCTTTTACCTAATTCTATTTATAAATTTAGGTGTTTCATGCTAGTTTACATTTGATTCTGATATTGTGTTTGTCTTGTTGTCAACCTAAAATTGTACCTGTGTTAATATAACTTCCAGATCGTTATTCTTGTATTATTTTGGTACATCTAAATTATTATACTTGCTCTGTCATTGTCTGAAATTGTATTCTCATTTCTTTTATTTTATTTCTTTGCCATGGCTCCTACTCAATATAAGCTTGAGAAATTTGAAGGCAAAGGTGACTTTACAGAGTGGTTTGTGAACTTTAAGCCCATTAAGGGTAACAAGGTCCTTATGGGAAATGACCAAGCTTGTGAAATTGAGGGTATTGCTTCTATTAGACTTAGGTTGGACGATGGGAAAGTGAGGGACTTAGAACAAGTTAGACATGTCCCTGGTTTGAGAAGAAATTTGTTGTCTTTGAGTCAATTTGATTCAAAGGTGTTTCATTATTGTTCTAAAGATGGTTGCCTTAGGGTTATAAGGGGAAATGATGTGGTTTTGACTGCTAAATTGAGAAAGGGGCTTCATTTTCTTAATGGGAATGTGATTCTTGGAGCTGCCTCCACTGCTAGTAAAGAGCTAAGTGATGTTTGAGTTACAGTATAGATAAATAGCAAAGGCCTAGGTTATTTGTGTAGAAATGATCACTTGAAACTAAATAAATTTGAAACTTTAAAGTTTTGTGACATATGTGCTTATAGGAAAGTTCATAAAGCTAAGTTTTCACATTATACTTATTAGATTTCACACATGCTTGAATATATATATATATATACACATTTTGATTTGTGGGGCTCTCCCAATGTTTCCCCATCCCTCTCAGGTGCTCAATATTTTCTTGTTCATTATACATGATTATTCTAAGAAAGTTGGTTAGATTTTCTTAAAGATAAATCTATTGTATTTGATAAGTTTTTTAAGTGGAAAGTGATGATTAAAAATCAAACTGATAAGAAAATAAAGAAACTTACGATTGATAATGAACTTGAGTTTTGTAATGATTAGTTTCTTGAATTTTGTAAGGAATATGGCATTCCTTAGCATAGGACTTGCACCTAAACTCCCCAACAAAATGAAGTGGCTAAAAGAATGAATAGGACTATCATGGATAGGATTAGCTGCATGCTCACTGAGTATAGCCTAAGTAAGAGATTTTGGGTTGAAGCTGCTAGTATAGCTTGTTATATTATTAATAGGTCACCTTGTTCTTCTATAGGCTTTGAAACTCTTGAAAGTAGGTGGTCTAAGGCTGAATGTGATTATGGTGTTCTAAAACATTTTGGGTGTGTTGCCTATATCCACCAAAGTAAGGGTAACTTGGAGCATAGGGGTAGAAAGTATATGTTCTTTAGGGTATCCTCTAAATGTTAAAGGTTATAGGTTGTGGTGTCTTGAGGATAAGAAAGTGATTGTGAGCAGAGATGTTAGGTTTAATGAACTAGAATTTGTTAAGTCTAGGTCCCCAAGTAGGGAGCCTATTACCCAAGACCTTGATGGTAGTCTGATAGAGGTGGAGTTTACGCCTATTGTTGAGCTTAATACCCATGATCCTATTGATTTGGTGTCACCTAATGGTACTTTACGTGTTAAAACAAGAGGTTGATGAAGAAGGACCCTTAGATAATTATCTCTTTGCTACAGATAGGGCTATAAGAGAGATTATGAAGCTTTTTAGGTTTGTTAATGTGAGTGAAAGTGTGGTTTCAGGTTCAGACTTGGTTTATTTTGCCTTTAGTGTCGCTAAACAAATAGAAGCTAATGAGCCTAGAACCTTTAAAGAAGCCCTACATAGCCATGAGATTGGTGAGTAGTTAGCTGCTATAAAGGAAGAAATGGATTATTTGGTTAAGAATGAGACTTGGAAGCTTCTAGATAACCTCAAGAATAAGAAAGTTATAGGTTCTAAGTGGGTTGATAAGCTTAAGTCTAGGATTCCTAGAGTAGAAAGACCTAGGTTTAAGGCTAGGTTAGTGGCTAAGCATTACTCTCAAACTGAATGTGTTGATTATAATGAGGTGTTTCACCTATAGTAAAGCACACCTCTATTCAAGCTCTCTTGTCTCTTGTTGCTATATATGATCTTGAGTTTGAACAAATGGATGTCAAGACTGCCTTTTTGAATGGCAGACTTGAGGAGCAAATTTTCATGAACCAACCTGAGGGTCTATAAGAAAAAGTGATAAAAGTGAGGTTTGTTTGCTGTTGAGATCCTTGTATGGGTTAAAACAGTCCCCTAGACAATGGTACATAATATTTGATGAATTCATGCTTAAGAATAGGTTCAAAAGAAACTATTATGATCATTGTGTGTACTATAATACTATTGTAAATTTAAACCTCATACTTTCATTTATCTCTTGTTATATGTTGATGATATGCTTATTGCATGCAAAGATGTGTTTCAAACTTGTAGGTTAAAAATATTCTTAAATCTGAATTTGAAATGAAGGATCTAGGGGCTGCAAGAAAGATTCTTGGTGTTGACATATTTAAAGATAGATCTAATGGTTTTCTTACCTTGTCTCAAGTAGGTACTTGCACAAATTGATTGATAACTTTGGAAATGTCAATTGTAGATTTGTTGATACTCCTTTAGGTGCTCATTTTAAGTTAAAATCATGTTGTGATGTTGTTGTAACCGAAATGCCCTATCAAACTTATGTAGATTCAATTATGTATGCTATGGTCTGTTCTAGACCTAATTTAGCCGATGTTGTTGGGTTGGTTTGTAGGTTCATGAGTAAGCCCAGTGATGTTCATTGGACTACTATTTTGTGGATTTTTAGATATTTGCAAGGTTCAGTTAGTTGCAAATTGGTATATGATAACGCTTGTCCTAAAAAGCTGAATATTGTTGGATATTGTGACTGATTTTTGCTATTGATCTTGATAAGAGAAGGTCTTTATCTGGTTATATGTTTGCCATTGGTGGTAATTAGGGGTGTCAATGGTTCGGGTTGGGCCGATTTCGGGCTGAAAAACACTCAGCCCAAACACGGCCTATTAAGAAAATAACTGTTTCGGGCCGATGCAGTTTGGGTTCAAGCTGACTAACGGTTTGGGCTAACGATTTAGAATTGGGTTTACTAACGGTTTGGGTTCGGGTTTACTAGCAGTATGTTTTGAGTACTTTATTAATGTGTGAAATTTATCAAGAGCATGTAAACACATATAAGCATTAAGTTCTCTTCAAGTCTCTTGTGTTGGGTGTTCAAAACCAAAAACTTTTTTCTACAAAGAAGTAAAAATTGTAAAACTAACATACAAAAGAAAGTTGGCATCTTGATGAATTTTAATGGGTTGTCTCTGCTTATTCTCCTCCCCCTTCTTGATACTTGTAAAAATAAAATCAAAATCAAAATAAAGCATTAAAAGATTTTCCAATGATAATACACTAGCTAAATATTTATTAAGCCCATCTTCCAAATGGTGAAGGCTTTGACAGGCTTGTTGTTTGCATATTCCAAAGCAAAACAATTAAGGAAAACAAATATATACTTGGGGGTTTTCCTGTCTTTTACATTTAAATTTATTTTATTTTATTTATTTATAACGGGTTTAACGGGCTAGTTCGGGTTCGGGCTGATTTCGAGCCAAACGGTTCGAGCTAGCGAGCCACACACGGGCTGGCCCGGCCATGGTTATCAAAGCGTCCGCCTAGGAGGCAAAGCGGTTTTTGAACCGCTTAAATTGCTGCAACTTAACTAACGGGCTGATTTCTTGCCCTTTTTTTGCTTAGGCACTACCGTTTTGCCGCCTTTTGAGCCATATTACCGCCTAAATGCTAAAGTAACCGCTTTTTTTACATTTTGTAATTTATGCATATTATTTTTCCTTTTTCGTTTTTAAATCATAATTTATTCTACAATGCCGTATATAAATTTAAATATGTGAGCCACTTCAGAATTGAGACCCAATTTGCAAATGAACTTCGAGGCCCAAAGTGCCTTCGGAAACCAGAATGTGAAGCATGAGCCATATTCAACATTGATAATCAATGAATCATTAAATAAACAATGACTTGGCAATCGGAATAATGAGATCTATTAATTCATCATGTCGACATTATTTGGTTAAAAAAAGGGAAAAATGGATGCATCAATTCTGATTACTGATCTATGCACAAGAGTACAAGACACTTATTTAGCGTCACACTATCATAAAAGTAAATAAGAATGTAAAATTACTACTTTCATTTTCATTTTTCACATTGATTACTGATATAGTACATACTACGTAATTATTGTTATGAATCTTATGATGTTTGATGAGATGAAGTTATGTTTTTAATCTTTTTTGGGATAATTTTTCATAATTATGATTCTTGAATGTTTTTTTACTTTTATTTTTATGAATGTGATTGTTGAATGTTTGTTTAGTACTTTAGTTTATTATAAAAAGTATTTATACTAAAAAGTAGTTTAAAAGCAGTTATATTAAAAATATTGACTAAACCGCTTTGGTCGCTTTATTGCCGCTTAGTCGCCTAAACACCAAGACGGAGCCCCAATCGCTTTGGTCGCTTTGCCACTTTAATAACCTTGGGCCCGGCCCAGCTTGATCCATTACGGGCTGAGGTTGTTCAGCCCAAACACAGCCCATTAAGCTTTGGTTCGGGCGGTACGGGCTATAATGGGCCTGTTCGATTCGGTTTTAAGGGTTCGAGTTAGATTTTGACACCCTTAGTGGTAATTTAGTAAGTACAAAGTTCCCTCTTCAACATGTGGATGCTCTCTCAACCACTGAGACTGAGTGTATTGCCTTGTGAGGCTGTTAAGAAAGCCTTTTGGCTAAAGGGTATCCTGAACTTGGTTTTGGTAATACGTGATATACTATACATTGTGATTCTCAAAGTGCTATTTGTCTCTTTAAGAATAACATGTTTTGATTCTGGTGATATGTGATCTACTATACATTGTGATTCTCAAAGTGCTATTTGTCTCTCTAAGAATAACATGTTTCATGAACATACTAAACACGTGGATGTGAGATTGCACTTTCTTAAAGACATTCTCTCCAAAGCTTGAGTCAAGGATCAAAAGATTGATACATCTATCAATCCTACTGATATTATAACTACGATAGTACCTATTAACATTTGTTTTTTGTTCTGATGAGTTTGTTGTGATTCAGGTAATTATGCACAGCCAAATCAGTGTCAAGGTGGAGGATGTTGGAATATCTCCCTCTTAGCAGGGGCATATTAATCATTCTCTATTCAAATGGTTTATTTGTGGTTTACGTTCTTTTAGAGGGGCATTTCAGTCCTTTATAGTGTTCTACATTTAAACCCCTTTTTAGGTTTAGGGTTTTAAGTAAGTCATTTGTATTCTGCATTGGGTTCTCTCTTTCTCTCTGAGTTGTGATTCCTCTCTGGTTTGAAACTTGGTGGCTGGTGTCCTCTATGATTCGATGGTGTTCTAGCCTTTGGTTTTGGCTTCGTGTTGTGCGTGGATGTGCTACTGCTACTCATGTTCCAGGTGAGATCGTTCTGTGGTATTTGGTTGTGATGTCATGTCTTCTTGGTTGATCTCATAAGGGTTCCTTTTGTAGAGACCTTGTATATGCTATTTGAGAGTTTCCTTGTATCCAACTTTACATTGAATAGTTGTGCATATTTTGAGTCCTTTGGACTCATCCTTGGATATAGGTCACTTAACCGAACCAAGTAAAATAGTTGTATCTTGTCTTTCTTTTTATGCTTGATTCCGCAACGCATATGAGGTTATTCCTAACGATATCCCTTCACCCATCTTCTTCATTGGTTAAGTTGAGCCCACATAAACCACCAACCACCAAGATATTACTTGAAAAGGATTGGCTTGTGACGGTTTTTTCACTCCTTTCAGATTTTGCAATGAAGCTTACTTGCGCTCGGGATGCATTTTATGCAACCATCATTGCTTGCGTATATGGGTTTTTGCCCCCCTTATTTATAGATATCTTTGGATTTTCTGGCGATTTTATTGAATATAGGTCAGGATTCATTTAGGGCCTGTTTGGTTACTTGAGTCTAGAGATTTCAAATCTATGGAGTCATGGTTCATAAAATTAACTGTTTGATTAGCCTAAATCTTTGAAATGAAATCTGAAGATTTATCTTGAAAAAATATCTATGGAATCATGGTTCAAATGTTTAGCATTTTTATAGTAGGAGTGAAATCTCTGGATTTCACCTCATACCCATAAATCTACAGATTCACGTTTATAGTGTAAAAAGGTGAATCCCTAGATTTCATTCATCCAAAGATTCACACAACCAAAAGGGTATAAATTTCCCATTTGTGAATCCAGAGATTTCAAATCTCTAGATTCATGTAACCAAACATGTCCTTAATTTATTTGCTTTCCATCTTTATCTGTATGGTGATGTGACCAAGGTTGACCACTCCTGTAAACGGCCCAAAACCTAAGCCCAAAAGACCCAATCCAAAGCTGGGTGAATACCCCAGGGGTATATTCATCATTTTTCCAGCCCTTTTAGGGCTCAAGATGGGTCTAGTTGGAATCCCCTCAATCCAAGGGTTATGGATCTAACTCTATCTTTTTTTATTCGGGAGAGTCCCAATCTAGCTTAATCTCAAGTTGAGTTGGGTTTGAATAGGTCTTAGGCGTTTGTTTTTATGTGGAAGTCGTTTTGTGAGTCCTTAGATATCTTAAATTAGGCATATGAGTTTCAATTAAAAAAGAATTCAACATGAGCTTATTTAATTTAGAATATAATTAGCATGTGTCTTCTAGTAAATCCCAAATCAAGAGTTGAGGTCTTTAAGTAATTAGATTTGAATTCAAGAGTTTTGGTCAAGTGGTTGGATCCTTGTCTATTAAGGATTCCCACACAAGTTAGAGTCTTTTGTAGGCTATAAATAGCCAAGTATCCTATGTAATTTTTCAGTTTTGATGAATAATAAAAATTTTGAGTTTGGGATCAAGGTTTCTTAGTTTGAGGGGGGCCTAGCTGAGTAGAAATTGTTCAAGTTCAAGCACCTTCTCCATTCCAGCAGTCTACAAGCAATCAGCAGCAGCCATTATTAAATTCCAGCATCTTCTTTAAGCCTCCATCATCTTCTTCAACCCTGACAGCAGTCTACATTTAACTGCAAGTAAGTAAACAGCAACCCCAGCCCTTCCTAACCTCCACCCTCTTCTTCTAGACCACCCGCAAGCTTCTTCTCACCTCCCCAGCCCTAAAGTTTATTTTCTAGCATTTTTCTGGAATTTTCGGACTTTTTCTGAGACCCTAAATTCAATGTCAGATCTACGGAAATCTAACCGTTACATCTGTTACAAACTTTAGGAACACCATCCCCCTAACCGTAGTGACCCTCCATCCTAATTTCAACCCAAATGGACCAAGCCCTAGCCCTAACCAAGAGTCCTAAGCTGAGTAAGAAACCTAGTTTGAACCATAGCCTTAAAGAATTAATTCTAAAATTGTAGACCAACAAAATCAGAGTTAGTTCTAGCCTATCCAAACCCCTGAATCATTGAAACTCAGTCCTGAAATTGCAGAAACAGCAAGGACAGAACCTATCCTACCCTAGCCGAACTCCCCCCCCCCCAAAAAAAAAACCCTAGTTTCAGACTTTTGTTAAAATCAGATCTGTGTTCAAACTACAGCAGAGTTTGAGAGTGATAAAAACATCCTATAAACCCTAGGATACCCTTAACCCTAAATCTGGGTTTACATCATATCATTTTCATGCGCAGGTCTTGGGTATCCGTAGAAATGCATTCAATATCAAACCAAATATGTGCAACCTAGAAAAGCAACAACAACGGAGGTTTTCATCAACCAGAGCAAAGATGATCAAGTTTGGATCAAGAAATGGGTTTTGCAGAACTTTCATTTTGGGTTTCCTTCTCTTCAACTTTAACTGAATTCAAAGTTACATATGAAGAAGAAGAACTTGGAGATTCACTCTTCATGGCTGGGTGGGATTTCTGCACCAAGCCCTGGAACAGAGTCTTAGAAGTGGGATTGGAGGTGAAGCTCCTGCATATTATAGGATTAGAGAGGGCAAAGGGGAGAATAACAGAGTGTGGTTTGATTCCCCATTTTTCATTTCAGGGGTAAATCGAAGAACTGAAAAGAACCGAATTTATATTTTGTAAGAAACCGGCTCTCCACTGTGAATGCCTCTTATTTCATTAGAGAAGAAGAAATCAGAAATCCAACCAGATCCCCTTGTCCCTTCTCTGCTTTGTCTTGCTTCTTCTTTCTTTCCCCCTTTTTTTTTGTGGTGGGTGGTTTCCAACAGGGGCGGTGATAGGTGATTCCCGGCAAGGTAAAGGAAGAAGATACATAAAGGCGGAATGGTTCTTTGAGAATAGGGTATGGAAGGTATAATTGAAATTCTCAATGATATGGGTAAGGGTACAATTGTAATTTTATTTTCCTTTTATTTTACTTGAGGGTATAATGGTCATTTCTCATCAATAGTTAACACCCTTGGAACAGTGTTAACTTTTTGGCCCCATCCGTCATTTTTGGCAGACTAGGAAAGTCACAAGTTTCATGGCCAAGTTGGGGGTGTGCATGTCAAGCACTCCTTTAAAAAGGAAGAGAAATTTCGCAATTTTAAAAAATATATATATATAATAATATAAGAACAAATATAAGCAAAAAGCTTTTTGGGCACTATGATTGCTTAGGTAATACCTAGGAGGGAACCTAATCGCCTAAGCACTTAGACACCTCTCCACCTTCTTGTGTCACTTTGGTGGCTTGACAACTATACAACCAATCTAAGGCAAAAATAGTATCTTTATCAACCTAATAAATAACCGATCAGAAATGGAAAAGAATGGAAGAGGAGAATTGGTTACTTGATGCTTCGGTGACAGCTAAAGACTAGAGTCGTCAGAATGGAAGAGATGTGGAAAGAAGGAAAAACAAAGAAATGAGAACACAAGATAGGAGACTGCAAGAGAGGGAAGATTGATTCCTTTCCCAATATTATTTCTAATTCAGAGAGTCAAAAGGACATATTTACACCAGTATTACTAAAATATTTCCTCATAAGACAAGTTCATCCCTCAGACATACCCTTCAGCCTTGCATGGTATTCCAACAAGAACAACCAGTGACCTGATTTGTCTAGTCAAGGAAAGGCCACCTTAACAATGATAATCTATTACCAAGAATAAGTAAGCTTTCATTTCCCCTAAAAATTAATAAATAGCCTTTTCTACGTTAAAGCAATTGTACCTCAGACACTGACCAATACTTCAGATATATCAAAATATTCATCGACATCAACAGCACCTCATCAGGATTTAACTACCTCAGGCATATAGCATTCAAGATTCTTCATTAATTCCTAGACACCACTTGCTACCACACTACATCTGTAATGCTGGAAATGTTAAGAAGAATTAGTTCCAATATCATTGAGTTCATTTAAAAGATGGACAAAAGAAAAGTAAAAGAAGACAGACCAATCCCGAGGTGGATTTTGACTGTAACCATTTCGAGAGCTTCTTGTGTGACGACTTTTTTATGTCCAAGTTGACACCTGAAGGTCTGCAAGGCAGTATGTGGCTTGACCTAGACAATCATCACAAAAGAATAGCACCAGTTGTTAGAAACTAAGGAATATGTGCAAAAACAACAGATAATACCCAGTATATAGTCAAAATTTAGATATAACCCAGATCCACCATCTAAGAAATCAAGGGTAAAATATATGCATTACCATAATATGCTTCCAGGAATTGGAAAATCTTTATCTTTAACGGTTGTATGCAAGGCTTGTAAAAGGCATTTGTCCAGGAGAGCGTCAATTTCTTTTGTGGATAGAATATTCTGATCTTTTTCACCATTTTCTTCAATGGAAGTATTTTCTGTGAGCTTTAAACTACAAATATCTGCAGTTATCTCTTCTGGAACACCTTCCCTAAGACAAACTTCAGTTGAGCTAGCAAGATCCTGCTCTGAATGTGTACTGGCAGCATCCACCAATTCTCCATGTTTCTGGTTGTCAACTCCATCATGTTGATCACTAGATGTTTTATTAAACTCCTCATAGGATTCAGATGCTCCACTAACTGATGATATCGAAGGATCCTCAAAGACCACATCTTCTAAAAAACCTGCATTTGGGACATAATGACCATCCACTGATTCCCTGTAAGAAAGATAAGCAGCAATCAAGTCTGTCAGGGGAATTCCATAAAACTGACGTCAAACTATTGATGCCACTTTGCCTCCTATACTTGCCAAAGTGTGTCCCAGTAGTAGTGCATGATGCGCAAAGCCTTTCCTCTCAAACCAGCTTTTAATGCTTCCTTACTACTCATAGTAGTTGTTCCCACCTGCATGATGTTCAATAAATCTTTGAGGTGTGAACTAAACAAAAATGTACTTGCCAGACATTGGATATTAATACAGGAAATCTTGCCTTAGAGACGCGAAAGAATGATCTAAATAGGCTTACCGCAATAGGAGACGGATTGCCAGGGACTTTTACTGCCCAGGGTTCCCCAGCTGAAAATGAAGAGAGACCTTCTACAGGTATGCTGATACCAGGGAACATCAAATCTGCACCCCCGATAACATAACGTGATACTTCACCCCCCTTGAGCATGAAAGATGGCAACAGTCCAGTAACTTTCCATAGAGCAAAAACTGCATTTGTGAACAACACAACCTCAGCTCTGACAGGTAACAACTACAGGCAAGACAACCATAGAGAAGAAGGATCCACATTAAGGATACATCACCACTGAAACATTACATTGGTAAGAAGTATTTTGTTGATGAGTCAGAACAGTCAATCCTTCTATATTTGGAGGGATATATCATATTCAATAAACACATTTTGACACCCAATTACCGAGATAATAGAAAGACAATGGGATATGCAGATTAAACAATCCAATCCATGCATTGTAATAAGATGTTTCACCTGCATCTGAAATTATCTGCATAATACTACCGGAGAAGACTTACACAGTTACACACCATAAAGGTGCTCCCATAAAGAAAAAAATAGAAAGTGGAGTGGGGAAATGATAAGAATTATCCCCGTGAAATCAACGTAATTGAAGAATTGAACTGACTAGCAGGATAGAATCACCGACACATCGTAAACAGAACTGCTTAAGGAGAATTTTAATTACTTCAAATAATTTTCTGTCAGGTGTACCTCTGCTGGTAGATTGTCTCCACAAAACATTACACTAATAGGAGTTTTCAATTCAGCCACATGTAACTGATTAATGACCCCTAGGGCTGAAAGAGGAATGGAACAGCAGAACTAGAACCAAATTCAGCAATTATTCCGAAATTCAGAGATCAACTAACCAGGAAATTGAGTACTAAATTTTATGGTTTCTGCACCTAGAAGATATCCAGAGAAAAGAAAGAGAGAAGGAGAGACCAGAGAGAAGAGATTGCATGACAGATGAAGCACTGACTCTTGCCTATAGTAGTTGCATTTATATAAAAGGAGAATGAGAAAACTTGTACACGATGCTTAAAACTGCTAAGTGACACAAGGACATAAAAGTAAAGCCCAAACATAATAACATGCACCCTACAGTACATGTGCTCATCAAGAACAGTCAACAAATTTGATGCAAATATATATGATTTTAGAGAAACACGGTTACAGCAACATTGCCAGCATAAAAGGAAAACCTCAAGCAACCAAGGGTGTGGCAACTATTTAAAATTCGGGAAAGAGCAACTGCAGATAAGAAAAATGAAATAGAGGTATAGCAAAAACAGAACAGCCATAGATCCACCTGAAACCCTCATAGAATGCGCCAAGTTGACCCTGAGAATCCACTCAGAAGCCAAGTTAGAAATGTCAGTCAGAAACACTTCAATTTCAAGGATCATTTCTGTTTCTGTGAATGCTCAAAAGGTAAGTGGGTGCTACTCAAAAGGAAAGTAAGGTTTCAACCAAACTTTTGGCATTTTGATAAGAAATTTGTCCTCGACTGAGTTTCAGTACAAAAAAAGTGCATAATCAGAAGGGTCAAGATTTTGACCCATTCGTGAGTTTCAGGTAGTTTGACGGACTAGAGGCAAAACTCCCTCTCAACAAAATAAAATTTAATAATAATAAATTTGGAAGGAAAAAAAAACACAAAAACCTAAACTTAGTGTTTCTGACAGACTTGGTGGAACAAAGTGTTAGGGACAATTGAGATGCATTACTATTTGCCAAAGTTGAGCAAGATTTGGTGAGATTCAAACTTAGAGAACTATACAGGTCCCCCCCCCCCCCCCCCCAAAAAACCAAAAAATACGTTGCACCAAAGATATTTATAGAATTGGTGAAAAACTTCCTTGCTTGGGATACATGCATTTCCAAACCCAAGTTAGTTTGTTTTGACTGGCTTGAGCGGTGGTGTTGCTTTCTTTTATTTATTATGTTTGACGTTCTGTCCTCTCAAGGATCTGTACAGCTGAGCCATTCAGTTGGGATAAGGCCGAGTTGTAGTTTCTGTACATAATTAATTACTGATTATAGCTTATGTACTGGGAGTTCCGACCTCTGCTACTAGGATTACCCTCTATTTGCTGGTCCAGCTAGTAACTAATCTCTAAATTTTACCAATTATTTCAACATAATACCAATCTAGATTAGTCCACCATCAGATTCAACAATATCTGAATTACTTCCTTTATTAAAAACTTGTTCATTTCGCCACACAAAAGTTTGCCTTGCTTCTGTTTTTTTACCTTTGGTGTTTGTTCTGGAAAAAATAATAATTTGAACTTCTGTTTAAGTTCCACCCCATATGGAGACATTAAATATATAAGTCCACAGACAAACATACCTGTAGGAAATATTTCAGTGCCTCTCCCATCAACATCGAAAAGCATAGGATGGCCTCCTTCTATACCATATACGAGGGCTCGATTAGGGAATTTTGCAACAGTTATTTCCGCCTAGCAAAGTGATTACAATAGAAATAATTAAAGTGGATACATAACCAACATTATTGTTTTTTCATGAAAGACACGAAAAATTAGTTACCACGGCACTAGAGGTTAAAATTTTCTCTCTGAGCATGTAAAAGAAAATTTAAATGCCAAGAGATAAAAGATGACAGTAAGTACACTCAAAGCAATATAATGTTCAAGTTAACTGTCATCCCAACATCAGCAAAATTAAACTACACCTTAATATATGAATGTCAGAAATCAGCAAACTTCATACATATATGAAGTGGTGAGGCAGCATAGTCAAGGCCTAGTCTCAAGTATGATATCAAATAGAGCTGAAAGGAGGGTCAGGGTCGAAGTGGCTGACCACAAGTAGAGCATATAAGACTAACTGTAGCTTTTGACTTGTTGTGTTCCTTTCCTTTTCTTTTTCTTTTTTTTTTTTCCTTTTTCTTTTTTCTTTTATTTTAAGTTCAATTACTATTACTTCATGCATGCAAGGATCCACATGGCCAACCCCATTTAGTTGATAAGGCTGACCACATCGATCCAAAATGACATGATAGTAGCATGCAGTCATATAATATAAGTAAATGACAAGTACAAAGATGTGTGTGTGTGCGTGCGTGTGTGTGTCTGTGTGTGTGTATATACATTTTTTATTTACTTGTATAAATGAACACTTCAACAAACACATATACACAAAGGTTCGAAGATAAGTAAATGCATATATGTTGATTATTTTTCTTCTCCTTTCTTTAGTTTTAATTTTTTTTTCCTCACTTTCTTTTGAGGGGAAAGGTTTCAATATATTTACAATTAACAAATCTAATTAGAATTGCATGTATACTCAGCTTAGAAGCTAGAACCTTTACCTTGGGAGGAAGTATGACATCAATATCGGCATCCGATGCCTGTGGAAACCTTTCCTTTATGGTCCTCCTCAACTTCTTCCGATCAGCCCCAGACAAGCGTTGTAGCGACTTTGCCTCAATTGACTTTTTGAACATGATTTGAAGCCTTCACGATAACAATAGTTCTCAGTCAGACATTTATATTTGAACAAAAGAAAAAAATTTACACTCACAACCATGTCCATTAAATAATGGGCACAAAAAGGAGAAGAGAATGCATCATGCAACTCTCATTTTGTACAAACCTGAAATAATACCCAGTATGTCACTCTATTGCAGCTACTCTTCCTATTTTACCTCAACTACACACAGAACTTTCTCCTAATTTATCACCCACATATTATACAACTGTTATTGAAGGAGAATTCTGTGGAGATGATTGTGGTGATGCTAAAATGGATGGAAATGGCTAGAGAACCAACAGTGAGTAGAATTTATGGGGTTGAGTGTTGATAAAACACAACAATAAAGCCAATGGTTGTTTTGTCATCAAAAGATGATTCATAAGTCTATAAAAGAGGCAATGCTGGGCAAAGGCAATGATCAACATCATGGCTATAGTATAATGGATTGGCTAATTGTGAGGTTGCTGAAGAGAAAATATTTATGATTAATGATAGTAATAACATATTGTTTGATGGAGTTTAAGTGATGTTGATCAGGGCAACCATGAATTTTTTTTTTTTTTTTGGGTGTGGGATGAATGAATTCATGAGGAGAACAAGGAAGACCATGGAACAGGAGGGGTGGGGGAGAAAGAGTGATGGCAAGTGTGGATGGCTAAGAAGATGGGGGGGCTGCCATCACTCAGCTACATCCTCTCACTTTAGGCTGGTAGTTTTCTGAAAGTTTTCTTCTCACAACCATAAATATTATTCTACAATAACATCTAACTGTGGCCTACTACCCCAACCATCTGGGTCAAAAACAGATTATACATGTATAAAATCTATGCAATTGGTGGGTCAAGCCTCTAGCAGTACACTAAGTAGTAAAGGCTTTCTTTTGGGTAGCTTTCACACATTAAAATATGTGAAGTTATTGTATTTCTACTGCCTTATTAAATCCATACTAATTATTGTTGCTAAATCCCCATTTTCCTAATTTTGGTAAATTTTTGAATTATAATTCAGCACTAGAAGTTCCTTCAGATTAATTTGAATGATTCTAAACTTGTACCTAATTCTTCTAAATGCAACTGAGAGTAATGATATGTTGACTATCTTTTGCAACTTTATGTTTGGTTGATTATATGAAAGTGAGAATCAAACAGTGAACGCTTCCACCTCAAGAACCGACCTATACTTTTGGATGGGGATAGGTCTATAATTAGGTCTTGGATCTCCCAATGTAGGCATACTCTCACTGCAAACCCACTTTTTGAACTACATTGGTATCTTAAACACATTGGCTGTTTAGATGAATTAAAATTCCACCAACATCGATTTTATGCAAATAACTCATTCCAAATGCTTTAATGACAACTGGATGAATTAAACTTCAACTTTTACAAACTTTGGCTTTTCCCTTCCCTATGGTCTCTTTTTAAGGGAAGTTAAATCTCAAAGCTTTTGGTAAATGCTAAAAACGCAAAGAGAAGGGAAAAATATTGCAGGTGATATTCTAACAGCAACAAAGTCGACCTTTTAGCTCATTTGCTCAATTCTGAAGTTACAGAGACTATTCAAGGCCATGAGGAACCAGATATAACCTTTTTAGCCTCCTGAATAAACACTAAGTCAACATTCTTTTCCAGTAGCTTAATAAATACATCTTCTACTTCATTGATATCCAGATAAATAAGAACATAAAATAAAAAATGGATTCACCTTCAAGAAAACATAGTAAATCAGTGAGGCCATTGATGCAATTAAGATTAACAAAGGTATAAGCATTCACTAACAATAAGGTTAGTGATTTGAATGACTAGCAAATGACATTCCACAATATCCAATGTCATCCTTTCCAGTAGAAAAACAAGCAACGACTATGCTCTCCTACTCCTCTACGTGTCTTTCCGTCCCCCATCAATCATCACATCACCCAACCCCCTCTATTTTGTCTCACTCTTCCCCTCTTACCTTGGCCAACGATCTGCAGGCCTCTTTCCCTATCCCCTCTCTTCTGAGCCTGGCCAATCTACTATTTGACATTTCTTGCCACGAAAGGCCAGGCCTGGTCCAAGCTTTGTCTCAATCTCCACCCTCTATCTTCTCCCATCCCCCCCCCCCAACAGGATTTCCAATCTATCTCCCCTGATGCCCAACCTTCTTTCCCCTCCCATTACCAGTCTACACTCCCTTTACGAGCCCATGCAGATTTCCACCTTACCTCTACCAACAATCTCCACTCTCTCTTGCAGGTCAATCCAACCCACTTTCATATTGACCCCGACCTCTTCCCCTCTTAGTCTCCTCAAACCAGCCCTCTCATTCCCCCCCTAGGCCCATTGCCACACACCCCTCCTTGCTCAACCCACCTCCCCCCTCGAACGAAGCTCTTTCACCCCCCAGGGAAAAAAACCCCAAACTGTGGTACCTTGGACTCCGACCTTCACGCATTGGGAAGGTCGTGGAGGAAGCTAACAAAACTGAAACCCCCTACCCCAATTGGTTTCTCCAACAAAGAGGGCTGAAGACATAGCTGCTGTGTCCCAAAGGGGCGTTCCCAAACTGATGGTGATTTCCTAGCTGATTTCAAAAGCCATGGAAGAAGAAGGGGGGGGAAATAATTGGGTGAAGAACTAGGGGGGGAAATTAATTTTGCTGCTTGTCTTTGTTGTAAGGCTTGGCGCCTCCTATTGTTACCTGCTTCTTCTTTGGGCTGGCCTCCAGCCTATGCTCCATTTGTATTCTCCCCAAACCCCCCCCCCCACACACACACGCACAACAGGAAAATTCTTCAAACCCTTTTCAAGTAACTCTGCATTTAATCCAATATATCCCAAACAATTTGAACTCTAAGGCCCTACAGTTTCTAAACAATCCCACGCAATACATCCCAAGGTACCATTGGAAAACAGAAAGCGAGACAGACAGACAGAAGGAGAAACATAACCGTAGTATGCAGGCAGTGATCCCACAATACTACCATCAAACATACCATCACATTCAACTACACCCTCAGCAAATTGCTCGCGATTAAATAGGCTTTTGGGAACTCTCTACTCATTAAAATCATCACATTTTATACTTCTACAGTTACGAATCACTTTTTTCAACTTCTAAGAAATAAGCAATGACCTAACAATCAGATATTCAGATGAGCAAGTTTTGTTCGCTTCTCCACTCATTTACTCACCGTTTCAGTATCTATAATCAGAATCCGCACTCTCATCTTTAGCTTTACTTGTTAGCTTATATACATGTATATAAAGAACAAAGCGAATAGAAAACGAAGATTACACAAGCAGAAGAACGTGGAGTAATGAAACAAGAATAACAAGTGGAGACTTTAGAAATCAAAAGGCACCAGAGATGATAGTAACTATAGATCAAACCTTAGCCTGAACCGAGCAAATCAAAACTTCGACTATCTTCAATCGAATGAATTGTTCGAGCAAAATCCACAAACGTATGTGGTTCTCGAATTCGCGGGGTTTTGCGGGACCGTATGGCTGTTAATCTATATCACAAGGTCACGGCTTCGGCAGCTAACAATGGGAAATGCTAAACGTACCAGCTACGCTTTATTTAATTGGAAAGAATGTGAAGGTTCTGGAGTCATATGGGGTTTTTTGGCGGTGAAATGACAATGGCGATCAGTAACCCCTTGGATCTCCAAACCAGGTGCCATCAGGAGCTTGGAAAGGCTATTAACGGGTTCATGGGGCGGACCTTGGTCTTGGTGCCCCGAATTGAAGTTTGATCTTTTGTGATCGAAGGGTCAGCCTAACACAAGACTCTTCGGAAACCTGCGTGAAGGTTTGTTATTTGCTGTGGAGGAAGGTTTTGGCAATGTCCTGCTAGACCCATTATTCGGGGGGGGGGGGTGGAGTTGCTTCTGGACACTTCAAAACTTAGTGTGGGATGTGGTAACTCTTGCATCTCAGCTCCAAAATGTTTCTTTTGGTTTTGTTAAAAGGGAGTGTAATGTTGTGGTTGAGTTCGGACCTTTGGCCTCTTTTATCTGATGCCACGTGAATATATAGACCTACTCCTACCAAAAAAAAACATATTGTTTGAAGTTCATGTAGACTTTTGATCGTATTTTATAATATTCATACGATCAAACCCCACACAATATGTATTGTGTGAAAAAAGTAAAAAGCAATAAAAATAATTGGATTTGCCAACTAGATTGAAAAAAAAAAAAAAAAAAAGCTTAAAATACTTTTACCATAAATAAAAAATTAAGTGGTGAAACGCGTTGGGATTTTATTTTATTTTTATTTTTTCTGTTCTGACAGGTTACTGTTTCCTCTTGTTGGCCATTAAATGGTCTAACACATGTTATATTCTGATCTTATAGTTGATATTTTTTCAAATGCTTTAACCATTTCAACCTAACTTTTCTCCCTCTTTTTCAGCTCTTACTCTACCTCTTCTCTTTTCAACCCTAAGAACACAACTCACCACCGGGCAGTACCCGCAGCCCTAAGAACACCAACTCACCACCAGCAGTGTCCGCACCTCTGCAACAACAATCAACTCCAAGCAAACAACAATATAAGAAGAAAAATTATTCACGAACAGAATATCTAGAACTTTGCCACATTCTCAGGTAGAGTAGAACCTTAAGAAGATCCCATCTCAACCGTCTCTTTGCTGAACTACACAAAAGAGTCGCCAAATTTCCTCAAAGACAAATCGATATTAAAAGAAGAATCTGAGTTAACAAGCCTGCTATAAAGCTAACCCCTTATCCCACTGGTCTCTTGGTAGACAAAGGGAAAATGTTTTCTGTTGAAATGGCAGAGATAATATAATGAAGATGCCAAATATCCAAGTGGGTATTACTATTATCGATCTTTCCTTGTTCCTCAAAAATCCAGTTGATTTCCACCTTTGTGAAGATATAATCCAGTTGATTTCCACCTTTGTGAAGATATCAAATATTTCATGGCTAATATGTCTTAGATTTCAAAATCTTTCTCATTCAACCATGGGAACTTCATCAAAGATTTCCTATGGTTTTCCCTGAGAAAAATAGAATATTCGGTTATTTTTTATTCCCAAAAATTTTTATTATCGTCTGGTCCTCTTTCGGAGAAGACCAAATGGTGGTGCCGTGGTCAGTCGGTATTGCCGGAGACAAAGGAGAGACTAGTATGAGCTGAAAAAGAGGGAGAAAAGTTAGGTTGAAATGGTAAAGAGGGAGAAAAGTTATGTTGAAATGGTTAAGTGTTCAAAAAAATCTCAGCCATAAGATCAGAATATGACTATGTGTTTACCATCTAATGGCCAATAGGAGGAAACAGTAACCTATCAGAACAGCAGGCAATAAAAATCTGCTGGACCTACAACTAGAATCATGTCGGGCCACACAGCCCACACCAGAGTTGAGGACTTAACTTGAGTTCAAGGCATTGTAAGTCAACCATGTTTTCTTCTTCTCTATCTCATTTTAATCTAACCTTCGCATTGGTTTGGCCTGAATCTTGCGTCTAACTTGTCTCTCTCTCATGGTCAAAACTCAAAACTCAATCAAATTTGCCTGATTTGATTAACAACATGTTAAGATTTGAATTTTTAATACATGAGTGATTTCCAGCTAGACTTGTGTTCAAATAAAGGAACTCAAGTTTGGTTAATGTTTCACGAAGCTTCCTACAGCCCAACCTTATTCTAACTCTAGCCTCTCAGGAGCATTAATTCTAGCCAATAAGCACGTATGATTAAAGTTCCTTAATCTCATGTGATTGGTGGGTGGTTTGTGTTATCAAGGGGGGGGGGAAGTACAATAGACCTCCCCACCATGAGAATCAAAGCAATAAAAAGTGGCATTCATGAAGACAGTAACCAGGAAAGCTCATAACGAATTTAGAAACTGAAAACATTCATAAACTCAAAACTTATATGCAACCACAATTCACTTTAGAGCTTTAGGACCAAAGGGGATATCTCCACTAGTAACTGCAAAATGAAATTAGTTCATTTTAATCTTTCTTCATTGACAACATAAATGAGAAAAGGCCTCTGTAGTCACTGCTACCCTTAGTAGTACAAGTACTTGCTTAACATGTAAAATACAACCCTCTTATTAAACAACCCACTTCCAAAACGATAAGAGAAATTATTTATATGGATCCGTAAACACAGAATCAAATGTATTCATAATCCTACAGCTTTGAAGCTGCCCCCTTGTCCAGAAACCAAGCTAGCTCCCCTTCTGGTGAAACCATTTGAACAGGCAGCATATCAGAACTTTGGTTATCACCACTGAGCGCTCTATGAACAGGGTCAGCTTTACCAGATCCAGCTACCACAAGTGCTACATTGGCAGATGAATTGATTACTGGAAGAGTGAAAGTGATCCTCTCTGGTGGTGGTTTCGGCGAGTCCTTCACGAAAGTAACCCAACGCTTGTTCTCACTTAAAAGAGGATGCCCGGGGAATAAAGAAGCCACATGACCATCTGGACCCATTCCCAACAGCATGAGATCAAATTTTGGAAATCCAGTAGCTGCTGATAAATCAACTATCTTGTTCTTTACCAACTGGTTAAGACAAGTTTCATAATCATCAGCAGCTCCTTCAGCAGAAAGTGCATCGTTGATAGCATAGACATGACCAGTAGGAATAGGAACCTGCCATGAAACATTATAATCCATAATGTATTTTCAAAATAAAGGACATCAAAATTTATTTGTTGCTGATAAACAAAGTCATCTTGATCGAACACACTTTTCTTAGCATATGCAGCATAAGACAGCAAAAATTGGACTTTTGATAAGTTACGGAACCTTCAGTCTGCATATATAGCGACGCCTTGAAAGCTGAAGAGAAATTTGCTCATACTTTGGGAAGCAAACCACACACACAAACTTCAGGAGATTTGGGGGCTTCTCCCCCATTAGTAGTGAGTAGCATGTGTATTTTATTACACTTATCAAGGATAACCTCCATCTACAGCCTCTTTGGCAGAGATGTTATGTACTTGCATTACTGCTTATAATGCAGTTGCATTAGACAGTAATCCAATATGAAGGCCTAGTCAAGAAGGCCAACAAGAGGGAGGTGACATTTCAAAGGGATGAAAACAAGGATATGCAACCTTGTTGCCTATTTGCATAAAAGACAGTTCTCAAACCATGCACCAACAGTTAATTGAATCAATTCTATTCAATCGGTCAGAGAATGGTTAAAACACCAGCAATTCTATACGGAATGGAATGTTAAGAAAGCAATGGAGAAGAAAGCAAAACTTTAAACGCAGAATCTGTCACTGAGATCAGAAGTTCAAATAAATGAGTAGAGCAAGAATAGCAGACAATAATAATACTTTAATGAAGGATGGTAACAGAACTTTGGTCAAATACCAGATTTGTAAACAAAAGCTAAATAAATAAGGACAAAAAGATAATAGAAGACATCACAACTCGGATCATTAAGCAATAAAAAATTGAAGTTACTGGTGAAGCAACGCATTAAAACTCGGAAGATTTTAAAAGAAAAAAAAATTACATTCATCATAAAAATCTAAGATAAATGTAGCCCACAGTGTGAGCGATGGATACAGCAAGAGTTGATGGCATTCAAAGGACAAGTCAACAACCAAATTTCACTTGAATGGAGGTAAAGGGGAAAAGCCATATTACTTGGCTTGAGATAATGGAGAAGGAAACAGAGTGCTTATAAGACATCAACCTACATGGTTGTTGCATTTGAAATCTGGACTCATATCAGGTCCATTTCCTTGTCAGAAATGGACCATCCATTTCCTTGTAGATGTGTGACATGCATTCCAACATCACATCAAATTGTTGAAATCCATTTATAAGTCACATCAATCACTCATTTGATGTGATTTATAAATGATTTTCAATCATTTGATGTGAAGTTGGGAAACATGGCACACATATGTAAGGAAATGGATCAGAAATGGACCAGATAAATTTCCATTAAAATCTCTAACGTATTTCAAAAAGTGTACAGAAAGATCAACAGGTGACGAGTCTAGGATGCAAAAGGAGCTCATTCCATAATCACAATATCAGGTTAAATTATCAGGCCCCAATCTGAATTTTCACCGGACAAAACCATAAAGTTTATTATTTCAAAGTTAACATTGCAATGAATCCATGGTGGCCGAGGCATTGCAGTTCGCAAAGTTTTTCAGTGGGCACAGCAGTTTCAACTCTCACACATAATTCTGTAAACGGATAAACAAGCGCTGGCGACATTTCTAACATCACAATCCCATCCTTCTTGGAAGGTTACTTCCCTTGTGAAGAATATTTCCACCTTGCCGCTGCCTTCACAGAATGTCAGTTTCACGATACCCTTAGAGAGGCTAACTTTTCTGCCGATGTTCTCGCCAAAACTACCGCTAAATCACAGGACTGGTTCTTCCATCTTAACTCCCCTCCCCCCTTCTTATCTTGGGTCTTACTTTATGATAACCTTAGATGTAAAATCCCCAGAGGCTTTGATGTTAGTACATAAATTTTTTTTCTGACCAAAAAAAAAAAAAAAAAGAATCTAGGTCTCTGTATTAATTCCTACCAAAGGTCTAGAAACATGTTGATCTTTGTCATGGTTCAGAAAGGCCAAGTGTCAGCTGCAAAAATGGAAACTTTGATTAAGTAGTGAAGCAATCATACCTTGCACAGGAATTCATCATAAGCGAGTTTGTAATTACTGTCAGAATGATCTTTGGGAACAACCCTCTCATCCACCCAAAAGAAATGCCATCTCGCCCAGTCGATCGAATCAACGTAAGGAGGTTCAGTTAATTTCCTGAAATCCCATTTTCAGAAAGTCAACAAAAAGGCATAAAACAGAAGAACATAACAATATGCGAAGACAAGTTACTTGTTTACTGACCTAATGCTTTTAATGAGAGAACCCCCGGATACAACTACAGAGAAAGTCCCTTTCTCTCTCACGAATTTCTCAGACAAATCTGAGGTATACTTGGCGAGAGAGACCGAGAGATCTTCCTCTGTGTCAAATACCTGCACCGCCGCTTTACCTTTCGCAATCGCCATTTCTGCCTTGACAGATGACTGCACTTTCGTATTCGAAAGGTTCGGATTTGAGGTTGTCGAGGAAACCGTAATCGATCTGAAGGAGCAAGGAAAAGTTCTCGCCGGAATCAACCTCGGGACTGAGAGAAGGTCAACTGTAGGTCGACGAAAGCGCGAAAACGGAGTGGAAAACGCACGAAGGGAAGATGAACTAATGGACTCCATACATGGAAACCCTTATATAGCCACCACTTCCTTTGTGGTGTCTTCCTCAGTTCAGTCTTCCAGGTTCGCCACGGTATGTTGTTACGGATAAAAATCGAAAGTCCGTGTTGTGACTTGTTAGTTGTTACCTTCTTCTTCTTCTTGCTTTTCTGAAAGTCAGACTGTTGGCGACGTGTCAAATTCATGATCCCACCACTATTTAAAACTCAAGGGTAACTATGTAATTTCATATTTTGGGTGGAATCTAGAGTAGAATTTGACTTCTAGGTTTTCCATCAGAACCATCACCAAGACTGACTGTAATACCATTTATGCCCTTCTTGCAAAATAAACGGCTTACGTTCCGTTCCGTAGTGTACGAAAAGACCTAACTAATCCACGATTATAAGGACCGACTTCTCGTCTGTCCATGACTCCATGGTTTCTTGGTGAAGCACAGATTCCTTGATTTTATGCACTAGCACTGAAGAGATAGACCTGCGTGCACTGAAATTCGTCTTTGTGATTCTGAAAAATGATCAGCGTACGAGATTCTAAGACGCTGTTATCCCTGCTAAACGCGGATCAACGGTCGATTGAACAAATCATCTCAGATTTCGGCTCTGAATTTCCGATAGAAATGCATTTCGGAATCTGCTGTTCGCTGGCCTTTCTCTTGGAGGCAAGATATATTCATCTTCTATCTGTTCGGGCGTAACTTCTTAATTTTTGAACTTTTATACGTATTTGGTATGCTGAAGTGCAATGTGAACTGCTGGATTGTTGGTCAGGTTTTGGGGCATGAATTTTGGGTTCAGATCACTGAGTTAGGTTCTTCAATCTTTTTGCGCTTGATACTTTTCGAAATAAATTATCTCTGGTAGTGCATCCTGTCTGAAGCTGAACGATTAAATAGAATCAAGAATTTAGTTAACTCATATACAAGTGTTAAGTTCTCAATTCTTTTCAACAAAAAGAATAAAGAAGGTTCTGAAGTCTCTGAGAGAGAGACATTTTACTTTACCCTAAAAGATAGAGAGGCATCTTACGGTTGTATATGACTCGGTGATGGAGTTATGGGAAGAATATGCATGAGGAAGGTGGTATAGTAGTGAGATAAATTGAATCTTGTAGTCAAGAACCAAGTCCATTCTTTGTCAAATATGATTACATTTTGATTTTCTGTGATGACGATGCGAATGGCAACAATTGCTAACGGTTCAGATTTTTACCCCCAGGAGAAAAAGATGCTAAAGCCAACTCAGCGTTTGATAGCATTTGCTATTCTTTCTTCATTGCCAGGTTCAACAATTCCATTCGTTTCTTTTCTTATTAATGTGAGTATGCTTTGGTACTTGAAGAATTTCTTGATATTTGTGGTAATTATTTCTTATGACTTAAAAAAACTGTGCCTTTGTTGCCTGAGATCCATTGATGTATTTTTGGAGTATTTGATACTGATTAAAGTGTTGATTCCGGTTTCATTTATATTTTTTTCCTTCCCTGCCATGGGAATTATCCATTTTCGGTTAGATCATAAGTTCTTGTTTTAAATCACCAGATTCTTTCTCCCTGTGTAGTATGACTCCCATACCTTGTATGACTTAATAGCTCTGTCCATGTATGTGGAGAGAGTATGAGTTACTGCCTTGTTAATCATATCAGATATTTTCTAAATCAGTAAACCTCCATCTTAGGATATTCTAACTTTGACTTTTGATGTGAGCATTGTGCAGCGTATGAAGGCATGCCCTTGGGCAATTCTTAAGAGACATGCCCCCGGCACCTGGCATTATGTCACCGAGGAGCATGCCTGTTCATCTGTGTGATGAGAGTTAACTATTTAAGCAAACAGAGCATATTACCGTTTTTGTTCAAAAAGTGCAGCCCTAGTGGCAGTTCAAACTAATTAACTAATGCGTACTCTATAAATTGCTAATTGTTTAGAATCCTGTATTAGGCTTTGGAATGCACATATGCTTATGTGCTAAAGGACTTCTCAACCCAGGCCTTTTAATCTGTTGCATTATTTAATGTAATTGTCACCAATTAATTTTTGAGTTCATATTGTTGTGCGATTTTTTCTGTGTGTGTGTTTATTTATTTATTTATTATTTTATTTTTGGGGGGGGGGGGGGGGTTCATTTATGTCAATTATGATATACTTTTAAGTGTTTCTTTTTAGTTGCACCTCGAATTAATTAGGCAGGTTCCTTTTCTTGTGCTTTCATATGCTTTGTGCTTTCATAGTTCTAATTTGTAGAATACATTGATATGTGGAGATGTATAACTATTACTATTTTGGCAAGCAGAATTTTAGAGTTGTCAGATGCATACTGATGTAGATTCACCACAATAGACTTGTTTATTAGAATAAATCTAGGATTGGTTCTATACACGTTGGGCTTTTGGTCCATTAGGTTTTTAATGTAATAGATCACTTTTATGGACCTAAAACCTGGGAGTATGATTTTATACAGGATTTCCTTTATTAGGACTTAGTACTTATTTTTGGCCTATTTCTAAGTTGGTTTGGTTTGTTCAACTGACCTGGTTCTATGTAGTTCAATTTAAGTTGCAAGCAATTGTTATTGGGTGTTTTAGTTGGGCTGGATTTTGATTTACATTTGCAGTCCTGTTTTGAGTCTCTTCCTATGTTGCTACAATTCATTTTATTGGACATAGGTTTTGACTTTGACAAATTGATGCTTCCATATTTCCACTGGATTCATTTTCTTACTTGTGCCCATTATACAAGAAGCATGGCTTCTTTGTTTTCGAAGCTATTCTGTCTTCAGCAATAGAAATTGCATGTTCATGGATTTATTCTGTCTTCAGCGATAGAAATTGCATGTTTATGGATTTACTCTTATCTCTTTGCAGGCGGCATGTGATGATGCGGCTGAGAAAATGGAAAGGGCTTTTATTCTCCAGTTGTTGGGGTCTGCTTGTGCCGGCAACTACAAGGAGGCTTATAATTGCACATATTTTATATTTTTCCTTGAAACACTCTTCTTGCATGAAAAAATGTGTGCTGTTAGACATATGTTGCACATTCTGATTCAGACACTGGTGGACTTACTTATTTTAGGGACTTAAAAATGGATGTGGTCAAATTTTAGGTTCTTATGAAAACACATATCAGTTTTCTATGAAGATCTTTTTGTCAAATGGCTTGGTTATTGAACATTGTCTTTGTCTCCTCTAGTCCTCTGGGAGACAGAATTGCCAGAGTGATTACCTGACACCCCTGCTGCTTTGCTGCCTATGACTCAAATGGTGCCATGTGTTCCAAGGAACAATCCAATAGTCACTTATTTTGATAGTCAAAATTGACCTGCAAATTCTTAGACTATTGGATTGTTTTTTGTAAAGATCGGACTTTACTAATCCTGAAAGAAAATGTTGAAGTTTACCTGTTTAAGTCAGGAAGTGGGAATTGTCTGTGTTTTCTGTCAGATCTTGATTTGACATGTTGGTATTATCTTGAACCTATCTTTTCTGGTCTCTGTACTTTTTGATGGGTACCTGTTTCACAGTAATGTTTTGAACTTGTACTCCCTTTCAATATTGGAATACATTGAGAAGGCCTTTGTTAAGAGTTGTTGCCTGGTGTACTTGTGGTTTAATTTGTCTTCCATTTATCTCTAAAGAATTCTTCCTGGACCTTGACCTGGAATCCCTTCCAATAACCCATAGTGATTATGAATCTTGGGGTTTGGTGTGTCTTTGCTCTTTGGTTTTGTTTCACATACATCCATTGTTACATATGTTTGTTAACATCTCTTTTAGACTGCCTTCTTGTTTACCAATTTATGTTCTTAGTAGGGAATTTTTTGTGATGCAGGTTCTTAATAAGTCAGCAGTAGATTATATCAAAGGATTTGATCCTTCATCACATGTGAGTACTATATCTTTCAGTGATAATTGATGTCGAGTCCGAGCTTTGAAAATGATGTACACTAAGCTTGCCATTTAGCTTGACCCAGTCTGTTGAATTAATTTTTGTTTCTGGTTGGTTATGTTCCTTGTGTGAATAGCTGTTCAATTCTTTTCTATGGGGTTCCAGGTTCTCCCTCAATGTGAACAACTGCAGAAGCAATATTGTGACAAAGAACCGCGAGAACGTTATACTAGCTTATTCATGAGTGCTGCTGTGAAAAATGTAGTTTCAGATCCTGACGTACCTCGTGGTTGTGATCCGGATTTACCAGAGTATGGCCCTTAACTGTTAACGGTTATTTATGTGATGTCTTTATTATTATTGAAAATAAAAGGAAGTATATGCATGAGCCCCTGTAATTATTACTAATTTTGATTTAACCCCTACTTATTTTATTTGATCCTTTTATGTTCTTGATAGATGTTGATTTCTGTCAGTGATTCAACTAATGTTGGTGTTTTCTCTCATTAATTTCTCTCATTAATTTCTCTCAAGTGTTTGACATGTATGCATTTTAGGCTTCAATATACAGAACCTGGCTCTATACCAAGAGTTGGATCTGGAGACAGGGATGAGACAATAACCGGATTGTTGCATTTGTCCTTGGAACGATTAGATCCTCAATGGATTCGACCTCTTCCACCGCGACTCCCAATACAAGATGGAGAGGCAAGATTCCTACATGATAAGTTAGAACTTAATCACTCCTCTGCTTTGCCTTTCTTATTGGGCTTAGTGCTTCGTAATCTTCTGCAGATTGAGTGGCTCAACCCTGACAATAACCATGAGCTATTATGGGACTATGGTATGTGTGCTGACACTATCAGAGGATCTGCAGTTAGGGATCTGATTGCAAAAGCCTTGAAGGGACCACTTGTGCCTGCCCAACAGAAGGTGTCTATTTTTGGAAAAATAGTAGATTTCTATAGAGTATAGATTTTTATCTATTTGAAAAAAAGAAAAGAAAAGAAAAACTAAAGATGTTGAAATACCATGGATTCTGTTTCAAATGATTGGATTACCATATCTGTAAGAGAGGAGTGTTGCTTCAACTTCCTTATCAATTTCTTGAAAATTTGTAGGCTCCTGCATCTTTATTGTCTATACTTTATTATTTTATTTTCAGCAAGTCTTGGTGGAGTTGGCAAATGACCCGAAGCCTGTGTACCACTGTGGACTGACACCGCAAAAATTACCTGTATGCACTTGCATTGTTACAGAGTTTTGTTCTTTGTTGTTATCATAGGCCTCTCTTATTTTGATATTAAAGACGTCCTTTTTCTTGTTTTCAGGAGCTGGTGAAACACAATCCACTTATTGCCATTGCGGTTCTTACAAAGTTGATGAATTCTGCTGAAATTTCAGAGTATTTTGTTATTAATACTTGTTAATTAGCTTTCTCTTTTTCAGTTCCCTGAATTATATGTAGCTCTATATAACCCACTTCTTTTTTTCTCATGGGTGTGTCATGCAGATACTTTACGGTTCTTGTGAATATGGATATGAGCCTACATTCCATAGAAGTTGTAAATAGGTTAACAGAAGAAGTTGATCTTCCTACAGAATTTGTGCACATGTATATCAGAAATTGTTTATCATCCTGTAAAAACATCAAGGTACTTTACCCTTTTGTTTTCTTGCTAGTTTTATTTTTTCTATGGGAATCAAGGGTTGTATCCTACTAATTCCCTTGTTATTTTTCCCTGCTTTATCTCTTTCTGTTTACTGTAACAACTTATCTAATAGTGATAAAACCATGCTCCTTACGAATATGAAGGTCATGTACAACCTGACTGCCAATCTGACCAAAAAAATGGCAAACTGTGTGGGTTTTCACTTGAGTGACTATAATATAAAACATTGGCACAACACAACTGGATTTTAAGTGGGTCATGTTTGGGTTGAGGGTCACTTTGTCACTCAACCTGTTTGGCCAGTGACTTTTAAATTGCAGAAATAAATTATATACTTAAAATAGGTGTTTATGCTGGTGGTTAAGTTATGTTTAGCATTGTTGGAGTCAGAAGTTCATAACTTTTCTATGGTCGTTAGTGCATTTCTTCTCAATTCCATTAGCCTGAAACATGGCAGAAATCCACGCCCATGAAAACACTAGCTGCAGTAGGTTGACTGAACACAGCATTTGTTCGTACATAAGATGAGGTTTTTATGGATTGATGGAATTACTAAATATGTTGTGTTCAGTTTGGTCCAACCAATAGGTTGTGTTCAGTTTGGTCCAACCAAACTTGACATAATCCATTGTCCTTACTCACTCTTATTGAGAAGTAAGCTCTTCACTTGCATCGAGGCACTAGTTTTCTGTATTGAAATTTTAGACCTGTGGCAAGACAACCCTTGGCATTGGAACCCTCTTCAACAAACTCCTAGCCCTCTAGTGTTGATCCTCCTAGCTTAGTTCTTTATTTACACCCAGCCTACAGGAATCTCGGGCTTTGATCAACTAAGATATATTTAAGGTTCAAGAGTTTGGTTTTGACTGGTATTGACCATGGTGAAATCGAAGATATACCACAGAACTGTTCAAAGTATACTTCTAGAATTGCTGAAATACCCCTCAATATGGTCAAAAATATACTTTTGAACTATTTTTATGCCATAAAAGTTATGGTATTTGCCTGGGGCAGTTGTGGATTGGCTGGAGACCAACTGGAAGTCAAAATCCAGGATCTGCCATGATCAGGTAAATTCAGCTAGGTCAGAATTCAGGGTTTTGTCAGTTTTAAGGTTAGGGTTTGATGTGTGGGCTTTGTTAAGTGGATAGGAGAATCTATTAGTGAAGGTATTGTTTCTGGGTTTTGGGAAAGAGAGGATTTAAGGGTTGACAAATGGGGCAGCAGTCTGAATCGAATTTCCTAGATGGTGTGACAAACATTTGGTCCAAAAATAGGCAGTTGGAACCCCAATCACAATTACTGTGATAACTCAGAACAAGTCACTCCCAATAGTTGAACACAGAGAGTGACTTTCCTTTGTCCGCTTCCCCCTTGACAATGGGAAATGCTCTAAACCTGCATGAAGGCTACCAGCTGTATTTGCCGCTGTCATCCATCACTCAATAGGAAAAATGTAAACCTGTTTTAAAAGCGTTCTAGGTCTTGTTTCTTGATTTCCAAGTTATTGGGTCAGGTCACCTTATAGAGTTAGTCTAAACCATGAACAGAGGGTGAATGTAAGACCAACTGGCCGGCCTGTAAAGGAGGAAGAGAATTGTCAAACTTAATTAGTGCTACGCTTGTCGTCTCTCTCGCACACTAGCATCTAATTCCTGTCTTGACTTTAGCATCTGTTAAGCAACCCTCTGACGTATCCATATTCTATTTGCCAATATTTTGTGAGCACTTCGTGTCTGTCTCAACTAGATTTTTGTTAGTTACTCCTGCCAAATTGTGAATACAATCTCTTAATGTTGTTTTTATATTATTTCTCAGGGTAAGTATATGCAGTACAGACTTGTCAGACTTGTATGTGTTTTCTTAGAAAGCTTAATCCGAAATAAGATTTTCAACGGTGAGGACATCCCTGTTAGAATGTGTTTCCTTCTTATTTGTTGTGATTTTTGTGTGCTCTTTCTTTTAGTGGATTTGAGTACATGCATAAGTGAACACATAATTCTTGGAAGGCATTGTATGTATAAATAGATCATTTCATCTGTTTTTTTTCCGGATGTAGGATATTCACTTTCATATATGGGATAATGGCTGTGGCTAAAGTTGCAAAAGAGCTTGAATTAAAATAAAAGAATTGGAAACGACTTAAAACAAAGGCTTACCTAGTGCACAAGGCTCCCAGCACTAGGGGGTCTGGGAGGTTCAAAATGCACACAGCCTTGCCTCCTTGTGGGGAGAGGCTGTTTCCAGACTTAGACACTGGATCACTAGATCACAACAGAGATAACTTTGCAGTGCAAGTTATGAAGCGTTGGGGAAAGTTTCAGCCTCATCTATCCTGTTCTTTTATCTATTCATTTATCAGTAAACAAAAGCTATTTCTTTTGTGGTCTCCCGTTATTTGTTGCGCATCTATCAGCGTAAGATGGTGAAGAACTATAGTCATTGTCATGTGTCATCAGAACAGAATTGCACTAATAATGGAGATAATTGTTACTGTTGGGAGGTTCCATTACCACTTTACCGTGATTCTGTCATAATCCTTAATTAAGGTCCAAAGAACTGATGCATCCACAGGATCAGGAGGGTCTCCTGCATTTTTAGTTTCAGCACAAAAATTCCCTGTAGTTTTTTGGCCATGGAACTAGATCAATTATCAGCCAACATTTTTCCTAGTTTTCATTTATTATAGGAATCTTGGTAGACTTCTTAAAGGCTGACGGTAAGTGAAGAGAAATAAGATTTCAGATTTTCGAAAGCATGATTTGTTGTCTTTCTCTTCCTTAGAGACACCCAGAAAACTCGACTATTTTTGGGACACCCAGAATGACAGGATGAATACTGACTAGGCCGATTGGCCCTATTCTTATCAATATGAACGGTTGTGTTGGTTTGGGAAAGGCTATTGGATCAAAGCCCTCTACTCAAGAGAAAATTGATGGAAGTTGATGCCTAAACCTTTTGTTTGAATAGCTCTCGGTGGCAATTCTAAAGCTAAACATTTTCAATTTTAACCGAAGTAGATCAATTTAAAAGTCAAGGTAGAAACCAAACATACTAAGAACAAAAAACGAATCAATATGTACTTTGCTTTTTGTGGTATATATCAGAGAGTTATAGTGCTGATCTTCTTTATACAAGCTCTGGATACAATGGATACTTTATTTCTTGTAATCCATATGGTTAGATGTGAATTAATGAATTCATAGTGTGTGTGTTCCTGATGGTTGCTATACTTCATTGTCTATATTTCGCATGGTTAAATTTGGGTGAATGAATTCACTGTGTTCGTGTTCATGGTATTGCAGTTCAAGATATGTTCATTGAGATCCAGGCCTTCTGTACTGATTTCTCAAGGAGCAGGGAAGCAGCGGTGTTGTTTAGGCTGCTGAAAACCGTGGAATGAAAATTTTCAAATTTCAGTTTCCCCGCGATATCTTAATTATTATTGGCTTCATAATTTACACATTCTGGATATCCATCACCAGTCACTCGTTGCTAACAACACAATCTATATGGAAATGGCATCACGGACAAAATAGTCTAATCTTGTAGTGGAAGACACGGTCGCGTTCCAGAATTTAGTCTCAGGATAATAGATGCAGAATGTTTAAAAATCAGTCAATTGCCAATTTCGATCTGGTCTTGCTGATTCCAAATTTCCAATTCAGTGAGGATCAGAATCAGCGAGGATCAGCCAGAATTGGTACCTGAAAATCGCTAAGTAGTCTTTTTGGTTAGTTTTTAGCCACCAAATTTCATTTTACTTTGCTTTCATTTTCCCTTTGATTTTAAAGAGTAGATAAAAATTACGTGTAAAAATCTATTATCGTTAATATGATATGAAGTTTATATAGTTTATGTAATCACATTGGGTTATGATATATATATATATATATATATATATATATATCCTTGCAACCAAACAAACTCTAGTGTTCACAAAATTAATTAAATCAAATCGTCTGAGCTGAATCAGAATAGGTGGAGATGAACGTCTGGTTTTCGTTTTCATCTAGGTTGGCCTCCTCTCCTGTCTCTTCAGATCTAGATGAACAAAAAGAGACAAGTCCCAAACTCCCAATGTGGCAATTACAAAAGTATTCGGTTGCTGCTTTCTGGGCAATGAGAGCTGCAAAAGTGGAGCAGAGTTTTCGGGGAGGGAGTGTTTCCTCACCTCGGCTCCGCTGGTGCAACCATGAGCTTCAAATACCACCCTTCTGCAGAAAGCATATTCATATGGGCACCTTCAGCTGACCTCCAGTTAACCAACCTGCAGAGAATTATGAGCATCTTCAACAATTACGCCACCTCTTGCCTGAAAAACAACATTGTGATAAGATTTCATGTGCTATTCCGGAATCAGCAATTGGTTGGGATCAAACTTCAAAAGTCTTCCAGAACAACTTGTTTATTCAAGTTTGAACTTCGGCAATCCAACCTGCTGCTTGTAAACTCCAAATCTCTTTCTTTTTCATGTTTCCTTTTCTCCCTACTTCATTTGTGTCCCTATCTCACTTATGCTTTATTCTTCCTCATTATAGCCATAAGGCCCATAACCAACCATATGTCCATCTCAACAAAGTACAAAACATGGATTTCCTGCATATGGATAAGCTCCAGAATTAGGTGGTAATTCTAGCAAATATTCAAGGTTACAACTTAAAAATCAAGAATTGCCTAGTATTGAACATAAAAAAGAAAAAAGGGTACCAATGCAGTAGGACCCCGCCATTGTAGGGTCTGGGAAGTGTCATATGCAATGCAGCCTTAACCCTGCTCAAGCCTGTGACCAGTTGCAGAAGAGCAACCTTACTTGCACTAAAGCTTGCCCTCTAACAGGTAAAATAACCACAATAATCATCATGTGGCAGAGCCTCTGCATGAATTTTTAAGAAATAAAAATTAAATGCTGAAGAGACATCCTGGAAATGTGTCAGAGAAATGTTGGATATACTGGTTCTGGACAAAGTATATATATACACACTTTATATATATATAGTATCATGTTAAAACACATCTTTAATAATATGCAGCTCCTAAAAGGAAAGTGTTGAGGGAAAAACAGAAAATTATCTACTATTTTGCTCCCAAAGCTATTAAGATCTTCCAAATCTACCTACATATGCAATTTTTTTTTCAATTTTCATATCGGTTGAAAGACTAAAACAACCCAAAAAAAACCCTATGTATGTAATGATCTTAATATTCTTAAACAATGTATACAGGTTGAAAAGATCGTGAATGACTAAACATTAAAAATTCATGCAAGTTATAAGAAACTATTGAATGACTTTATTATTTAATAAATTATAGATGATTTGAATACCAAAAAAGATTACCCAAACTAAATATTATACATTAGGACAAAAAAGAATCCTATAATTAGTGAAAACATGAAGCAGAACATCTTAAGATCCCATGAAACTTGGAAATGATCGGCTAAATAATAGAAAAACACACACACATACACAAACAGAGTACCTCTACAGAAGTTTCTAGAACCCTAAAGCTGACTTCTGCACTGAAGCTTCACTGCCTTGGAGCACTTACGACCGGTGATATCTAATTGAATACATAGATCAGCTCTAGACAGATATATGGATGACAAACCCTTTTTTTTTTTTTTTTTTTTTTTAAAGCAAGCTCATTTGGTTACTTTATGTGAATAAACTGAAATGCATGAATGCTAGAAAAAAGAGCAAATACCGACAAAATATAGGAAGGGGGCAGGGAAGAACCTCCATCTCTCAGGCGCCTCCTGGAATCAATGTGGCAAATTTTCAGTATAGCCTTTGAGCTTCATCTTTTCAACAACCACAGGGACCAGAAGGATAACTAGTTCTAACTGGTACATCCAACTGCAAAAAGAACCCAGCAGCCAATGTGTTTTATGGTTTTAAGGTTCCAAGGCTTGAGTACATTCTTGAAATTAAACCCTGTATATCAAATAAAAATTAATTCAATTAGCCACAGATTCTGATTTCTATTTTCTAAGAAAATTTTAAATAGAAAAAAAGATATAATGCTATGTTCCAGTACCGTTGATTTCTGATCAAATAAACATATAAATCAAGTTATAATCCAAATAGGGGGGGGGGGGGAGTTGATGGAATGAAGAAAATATGCAGTAACAAAATAATAAGTTTAGTCAAGAAGCATATACCATGAGAAAGCAGACCCCCAATAAGGTGTACTTGATGCATCTGCAAAACAAACTAAAAGGAAAATTAAGGTAATTGAAACTCATATTCGGATCTGCAGCTGCTTTCATCGGAATTGGCTTGGGATCTGCAGCTGCTTCATCAGAATTGGCTGACACTAATCCTCGATCAGTTCTCAAGAAGATCCCATGGAACATTAACTAGTGAAGATTTGATGGGAAAGGGCGTTGCTCTGACTTGGAAGAGTCAAGAAGCATGCCATCAGCTTCGATGAAGCTACAACCAGCAGCCTTATACACATCGCTATCCTTCATCAATTCTCTCATATTCATGGAATCATCCCACCTATTTGCTCCTGCATATGTATTAGATAAGAGAACATAGTTGCCACTGTTATCAGGATCCAATTCAATAAGTTTCTTTGTGATAACCTCAGCCAGCGAAACATTTCCCTGAAGCTTGCAAGCACTCAGCAATATCCTCCACACAATGGCATCAGGGTCTACTGGCATTTTCTGAATGAAGTCAAATGCCCTGTCCAGATTGCCAGAGCGGCTCAGGAGATCAACCATACATCCATAGTGCTTCATCGTTGGTTCCATGCGATAAAACTTGGTCATGCTTTCAAAATATTCAAATCCTTTTTCCACCAATCCTGTGTGAGAGCAGGCTAGCAAAACAGCAACAAAGGTTGCTTCACTTGGCTGAATATTTTCTTTCAACATTTGTGAAAATAAGTCAATAGCATCATGAGCATAACCATTCACTGCAAGTCCTGATATGATTGCAGTCCATGAAACAGTATCTCTGTCCATCATCTCTTTGAAAACTTCCAATGCATTCTCAATGCAGCCACACTTGCAATACATATCTATCAAAGAATTTCCCACATAAACATCAGATTTAATATTGCTCAAGCGAATATAATTATGAATTGACTTCCCAATATCAAGTATGCCCAGATGAGCACAAGCTGAAAGCACACTAGCTACTGTAATTTCATCTGGTTTTACATTTGC
This sequence comes from Hakea prostrata, assembly GCF_041222555.1. Taxonomy (NCBI): domain Eukaryota; kingdom Viridiplantae; phylum Streptophyta; class Magnoliopsida; order Proteales; family Proteaceae; genus Hakea; species Hakea prostrata. Next base: position 2,460,605 of record NC_142600.1, read on the forward strand.
CGCCATCATATCCTGGAAAGCACCAAAGCGTCAGAAAATCGTTTTGTCTGACAGTAACCTGTGATCATAGATGTCCAAGAGATCACATCCCTGGATGGCATATGATCAAAAAGTTCTCGTGCAGCAACCACATCACCAACTTTGACATATCCCATGATCATCGTATTCCATGAGACTGTATTTCTTTGAGGCAATTGATCGAACATCTTTCGTCCCAACTCCACAGACCCATGTCTTCCATAGAAATCCATTAGAGTATTTCCCAAGTAAACGTCTATCTTTATATGACTCTCCACAATATACTTAACCACGGAATCAGCAAATTCTAAATAACCCAAATAGCTACAGGCTAAAAGTACTTTGAGCATTGTCACTGCATCAGCCTTCACCTTCTCCGCCTGCATTGCCTCAAAAAGAAGTAATACGTCTTTAAATCTATTGCTTTGACTGTACCCGCAAATCAAAGAGTTCCAAGAAATTAAATCTCTTAAGAGCATCCCATCAAACACTTTGTGGGCTAAATTCAATTCACCACAGGAAGCATACATGTTAATCAAACTATTGGAGACAAAAGGACAAGAATCAAACCCAAGCTTAAGGCAATGGACATGGATCTTCCTGCCATACAAGATATCTGATACACGAGCACATGCCTTGAAGAAGAATGTAAACGTAAGTTTGTTTTCCTTCACACCTATAAACCTCATTCTTTCATACATACAAATTGCTTCACTGGGTCGATCGCTTAAGGAGAACCCACGTATCATCCAATTCCAAATTGACAATGTGGGGTTTTCAATCCGATTAAAAACAAGATAGGCTTTTTGTGAATGTGAAGGAGAGAGAGCGTACACCCGGAGAACATCCATCATCGCAACTGGGTCAGTGTGCAATCCGTTTCTGATGAGGCGTGCATGGAGCTTCTTCGCAACTTCCATTGTAATCCAATCAACCGGTGAGTGGAAATTTTCAAATGATACCAACAAGAGAAGCAAAATTTTCACATTTTGTATGGCATGTTGGTCCACTGTAAAATCAAGATTAGCATATGCTCCAATTGGGCTTTATTATAGGTTTTTATAATAGACTTTTGCAACCTTCTCAAATTTTCCTATCACAATTTTACTTTCTACATTTTCCTCTCCATTCAAAGTTCAAACGTTGAGAAAATGAATCCCAATACCATATTTGAAAGTGTTAGTTTTTCTTATAAGCCGTAAGTGTCCGTGCATTTTGATCTTTGTTAAATTTTCTGAGGGTCACTCTATTTCTTTATCCTTTTACAAAACAAAGTTAACTTTATTATGCATTCAAATCTCAAAAATTCATACCTATTCATTTGAATCAACAACTTCGATACTAAATTATTCATTATTAGATGTTCCAAGAAAGAAGATGATGTATTTAAAGACTTCAAACGATTTTCAGCCTTCATTGATTTAGTGAAGACATTTATCATCAAAAGGAGACTGTTTTCAACTCTCTTTGCTAAATTATACCAAATAATAAGTTAAATATAAACAGACTAAGGAAAATAAAGAGGTATAACCTAGTATTAGTAAGTAAATAGGTTAATCTCAATTAAGGTGCATTTTAGTCTGACTGGTTTGGCACCAAATGGGCCTGAAGTGTGGACTAGGATTACAGTGTCAACGGTAGGATTGTCTATATCGATTACCTAGTGGTAATGTGAAGATTCAAACAAATTTAATGTAAAATCATAAAATGGATTATAACGGATTGTGGTTTGGTTTCAGGCTGGTACGGGCTCTATCACCCCCAATTCAAACACAGCCTAGTAAGGTACGATTTGGGTCAGTTCAGACTATAACCAACTAGTGTTGTTCAGGCTGCAAATTGTCACCCCTAATGAGGACTGATAGTTTGGTAAACTAGCCAAGCTAAACCTGACATGTTTAATAAATAGTTGGGCTAGTCTGGATTTATATAGGCTTTGCCCAAGTGCCAATAGAATAGATAATTAATAATTATATTATTTTATATTTAAAACATTGCAAGATGGGGTGGTGGCGCAGTTGGCTAGCGCGTAGGTCTCATAGCTAAGAGTTATCCTGAGGTCGAGAGTTCGAGCCTCTCTCACCCCATTATTTTGCATTTTGGTTGGGTGCTCCCAAGTCCCAACATGATCCATTTATTATTTACCAAGTTAACCTATGAGTTAAAAACAATAAGGTGGGTCAGGCTGGGCCAGCTTTGGCTTGGACTGGGCATAAGCCCAATCATCTCAAGCCCGGCTCAGCTCTGCTCAATTGCTTATTAATTAATTAAAGAGTTTTCTAGCCTCTCCCCCATGTGATTGAGTATTTGGATATATAAGATAAAATAAGCTTAATTAATAAAATAATATAAAATATTCTTGCAAAACGTCAATCAGTTAGTGTAAAGTATGAAAAAAAATAATAAAACTACATTCAAGAGAAAAATCTCTCTCTTTGTAACTCTCTCTCTCCTACTCATTGACCTTATACCTTGCATGGTTCTGCATATTGATTATCCCCTCTTGACGTCAAGATCCCTCTAACATGGTAGCTAGGAAGGACTGCACAATGGTTGGTCTGCTCAGAGCATCATTTGAAAGGTTATGGCACTAGAAGATCCTTAGGGCTGAGTTTCTTGGGCCTCGAATATGATCATGGTGAAGTGGGTCGACCCAGGGTGGATCCATAATTGGTAATAACAATTAGGTTTTTGGTACAAATTTTTATTGGGTCGCTGCCACTTACTTTTGAAAAAGAGAAATTGAAGAAAATAGTTCAGTTGCATGGCATCTATCTGATTTCACCCAAGAAGCGAAAGTTTGCTGGGTATCGCCAGTTTGCTACCCAACGACCACGGACGATATGGCAAAATCTCGGCGATACTTGTATGATAAATTTTGTCACCTAAAATAAAATATTAAAAATAATTGAAAAAAATTCACCAAATTACTCTAATAAAATGAATAAATCAATACCAGTATAAATGTAAAGCATAAAAAAAATAATAACCAACTAAAACATCCCTGCAAAATCAACATACTTGTAAAGTATGAAAAAAGATTAAAACTACATTCAAGAGGAAACCCTCTCTTTGTAACTCTGTCTCCCTGGATTGACCCAACTTTTGGTCTGTCAATCGACTTTCTAGCCACTTAGATCTCTCCAAGTTGAATATGTCTTTAACATAGTTATAAAATTTCATTTGATGATGAGAAATCATTTAGGGCTCTTTGGTTACATGAATCCGAGATTTGAACAACAACGAAATTTAGGTTTAATCACAAAATATACCCTATTTTAGCGAGAATTGCATAAAATAGCAAGATTCACCCCTGGCGAAATCTAGAGATATCACATTTGTTACCACGAAACCAAATCGTGAAATGATGTACCGTGGTTTCACCTAAGAATAAATTAAACAAAAAAAAAAATCCCAAATTAGAATAAAATGAATAAACAATACCAAAATGAAGCATACACAAGACAATAGCCAACTAAACCACCCCTCGAAATAACATACTTGGCATGAACGTTGATTCAAATACGTGCTGGACTCCTTTTATTTGTCTTGGATTACTCAACTTGATTGAATTTGAAATCTCTAGCCACTTAGATCTTTAATGAATATGTCTTTAACAAGTTATAAAATTTCGTTTGATGTGAGAAATCATTTAGTTCATCAATTTTACATTATATAAATTTAAAAGAGAATTTTATCAAAAAAATGGTAATTTTTTCAATTACTCGTCTTTTGGGATTATTTACTTTCTCTTTCATTCATGTTCGTGATTAAACGACGAAATCAACATTATCCTTTTTAACTCTAAATTTAACGTTAATAATTTTCATATTGGAGGAATTTCACATTAAGAACTCAATCCTCATGAGAAAATTACACGAGCTAAGGTAATTATAGATGCTGACTTTTGCTTATGCTAAGGTCAAGGATTCTTCATATTGGCTAGGGTTAATAATTCTTCGTTTCTTGTTGAGTTAGAATCCTCTATCTTTGCACTTTACCTTTCCACTCCTCCATGATCGCATTTTTTGGAGGGAGATTCGCCACTCGTCCATATTGTCAATGCTTAGAAATGAACTCTACTCTAAAATGCGATGAAGAAGTGTGAGACAAGCATCATTTTCTATCTCCGTTAGAAAACCCAAACTCTTGCTTTCACACTACTGAATTAAACACTCTTGCAGGATCACGAATGACAATATATAAATGTCAACTCTACTAAAAATGTAGAGTGCATGTCATATCAACATAGTAATTATAAATATCGTGATTTTTCTCAAAATCTGTATAATAAATATTTACTGTGGATCAAGAATACAATATTGACAAATTAATTTTATAATAAGATACTTTGATTTCATTAAGCCTTAGTTGTAATTAATTAGCAGTCGATAAAACTTTTTTTTTTTTAATTTTTTTAAATTTTTAAAATTAACTCGTAAGAAACCCACTAGGTCAACGTAAAAGGTAGCAAAGTAGCCTTGAAAATTGTTCATTTTCTTGTATGGTTGTCAACTAGCCACGTAGAGTGTTCTAAGGGTAGTTTGAAAGTCTTAATAGCTAGTTAATATCGAAATGTGTTTTGCTCAAAGTTCAAACCTCACACATAAAAAATCCAGATAAGGAAGTCTAGATTCCTCGTATCTCTAACACCAAAGAATGGACTAATGAAAATAAGAGAAAAAAATAACACAATAATTTACGTGGAAAATCCTTAAAGGAAAAAAATTACGAAATAGAAGATTTTGGGATAAAGAATATGTCGAGTGGAGGGGGAGGCATCCTTTTATAGCTTCTCTCCATCCTATCTTCTCCCACATCTACTTGAACTGTGAGTAAAACTCTCAACAAACTCCCACTTATTTTTGATGTTGAATAATAACTCTCACTTCTACTAGATATGAAGCTAAAACTATACAACAATTTTGATGGAAGGAAATCATAATCTCATTTGTGAGTCTAATAAAAACATTTCGTAAAGCCCTTTTTGGATAATGACATTCTTTTCCATGATCATTTTTAGTGCTTTCATTAAGAAATGATAGTCTAAATACAATTTTGAGTATTTGTATTGTGTTTAGAAGTGTTAATAACAATTATGGAACAAATTGGCATTTGAACAAATTAGCTTAATTACTAATAAAACCCTACTCTTTATGAAAAATTATTACTCCCCCCAACTTCTTACGGTGTTAAGAGACTATTATTAAGATTAGAGGTATAATATATATTTTGTCATTCATTATTATAATTAAAAAGCTAAAAGACGAAATTAACCTCTTTTACCATTCATTATTATGAGATAGTGATTTTGTCATTATATTATTCTCATATTTAATTTCAAGAGTCAATTCACCGATGAGATGAATAAATAGTAACAAACCTTAGGGTTAGGTAAGGCCTAGCCAAGTTGGCCAAAGGGCCAAACTCCACTTGACCTTGTCAAAGCTAATAAGTTTACTATCCAAACTTGTCTTTTGGGTTAAATAGTCAACCTCGGCTCGGTTTGGGCTCAAGTTAAGTTTGGGCTGGTTTGAGCCAACAATGTTTTAGCACCTTAAAATTAAGAAAATGTATAAATGGTTTTAAGCATTACATTTCGTCATATATACTACTGTTATCGTATCCAAAATTGTTATCATATTGTGTCTTATTATTTTTGAAATGATTCGAAAATAACACAATGCGGCGCTTTTATATTTGGAAATTGGGGGATTACATATGCCAGAAATTGAACCCACAACCAGTTCCAAGGGGGGGGTATTTTTTCTACCATCAAAAGTTGCTCAACCAATAATAATAGCACATCTTGGCAACTATCATTCCAATTTTTCCAAATAAAAAAATGGTTTCAATTTAAACGTACATATCAAATTGACATCCATCCATTAGTCTTATTGACGCATTATTTTGCATTATTTCTCATAAAAAGACGAAAGGAAAAAAGAAAAGAAAATCTTGTTCCTTCGCGCGTTAATTTACCAAAATATATAATAAAAATATAAAATAAAAAGCATAGCAGGGTAAATACCAAATACCATTGCGGCACGTCACTTGAAATGTGTAAGTTACAATCTTTTCCGTGTGTCTTGTGTTTTTACTTGCAATTGTTACATGTCATTATCATGAAATGTTGCTTAGATGCTGTGTAATTAATGCGCATTACCTGTAGTGTAGACTGAGTCGAGATCGAGATTTCGGCTGAAAATCCGATCAAGACCGTCTGTTTTTAAAAAACATTAAAACTCATTTGTGAGAAATAAACACCGAAATCTCGACCGTATGCTGCACAATATTATGCATTAATTGCACATTACCGAACCACGAACCACCATAATATTTAATCGGTTCATAGCACGTGACCATACTCGCCTGGCTCCTGTCTAAGTGGGCCCGGCCGGTCTTCACAAGTGCGTTGGATACTTGGATCCCCACCCGGCCAATCAGCAATCTGCTTTTATACGTTTGTAAAATTTTAAGATTTTTAATTGGAAGAAAAGCGAAGGAAGAAGTGAAAACTCTGGTTGGTTGTATTTAATATTTTTTTATTTATTGTCGTAAAGTATTATAGCATGGATAGGGACCCCACAGCGAGGAAGATGGGGGATTTTATGTAGGATTTGAATGGATAGACAAAAAAGCCCCTTCACTCACCTGATAATTACGAAAATCTCCCTCTCCGATTCAAAGTTCAATTGATTAGTCAAATGACCAACCTGACCTTCATCCCAAAAGATAAGAACTTTGAAATTAAAATTTTTATAATACCTTAAACCATGGTTTAAAGTATTTGCAATACGATACTAACTGATACATATATATATTGGATACAGTCGATACAACAATGTTGATCATTTTTCTCTTGAAGAACAAATACTAGAGTACACCAAGATATATCAACCAATACAATACAATATTGGCTACAAATCATTACTCATGTATGTATAGATATTTACATGACTTTAAGGATGATTGATACCAAATCAATGATTGAGAGTCTCATTGTGGTTTAGTATAAGTAACCAAATATCATTGTGGTTTAGTAGAAGTAACCAAAAAAGATTTTAGATATCATTATCCTATTGTTTTCTTAATATTGAAGGTGATGGCCAATACGTTATTCAACTTCACAAAACCATGAGAGTATGAAGTGATAATTCATATGGAAGTAAAATTATCTCTTCTTGTACCATGCTTTAATATTCTATGGAACTAAGGAAGTGCTTGGTAATGGTCTTAAAGAACAATTTTAGCATTGCTTTATTCCCAGGTAATATATAGAAGAATGCTTAAAAGGATATGCGTGGTAGGTGTTTGATAATAAAATAATTCTCTTGTGGCCACCCTAGGTGTTGAGTAACAAAATGATCATTTTTTGTTATTAAAACAACCCCCCGAAAAAATAAAATGATTCATTCTTTTGTTATTGAAAAACAAATTAATGAGAAAAGTCTAAAAAACATCACATAAGGCATATTATATTTGGGAATATAATTTGGATTAAAAGGTCTTGATGGTTAAGGTCTCTTGAAAAAATCCCCACCCATGATCCTGCTTTTAGACCATTTTCTACTATCCTTTAGTACCTCGAGTCCTTGCTAAAAAGCTAGACTTTTCATATTGTGGACCCAAATTGAAAAATGGTTTCGAACATGGATTTATTAAACACCAATTTCTGAACCAAGAATAATCTCCCAAAATAGAAATATAAAAAATCATATTATATTAGAAACAATCTCCCATACCAAATGCATAGTAAAGTTTATAATGAGGGATATTTTGGGTATAAAGAAGATGGTAGAGAAAAGGGTAAATCATGGTGTTTCTACTTCTTAGTTCTTATAAACCACATAATTGCATATGGTTGTACTTGTACAACATTTAATTCCTATATGTGTTTTCCCTTTCTTATAGTCTTCCCTTCTCCTCCTCTTCCATCCTCCGTTCACTTCTTCCTTCCTACTCAGAAGTCCACGCAAACCCATGAACCCTTCATCTCAACCTTACCCATGTAGCATGTACCCTTCATCTCATCAACCTCAAAGACTTTCTGCCATGGCATCACAAGGAAGCCTCACTCGCTACTGTTCTGCACCAGGCTCTCTTTTAACCAGCACCGTCAATTCAGTCATCGGCGGCAGCGGTGACCAACAATTCGACGCCATGGGATCTGAATCCATGATGGGTCGATTCTTCAGCGCCGATTTGTCTTCTCTAACGTCGGAACCAGGCTGCAAACCCGACGTCCCTCCCGATCTTAACGAAGCTTATCGAGAACAAGATAGCGCCAGGGTTGGCGGCGCCTCCAGCTCCTCCGCCGGGCTACAGAGGTCATACGGATTTAACGATATAGCCGTTGGAGATTTTGGTACGTCTAGTTTCACAGGTGGTGGTGGTGGTGGTAGTGTTGGTAACGCGGCCTCCGCCGCCGTTGCCGGCGGAGTACCCTCGTCGTTGACTAGACATAGCAGCTCTCCTGCCAGCTTCCTCAACCATCTCTTGGCTGATAATAACGGTTGGTTCCTCGCTTCCTCCTGGCCCTCCTCTCGCTTTCTTCCTCTTTCTTTCTATTTTTGTGAAGTTAATGATGAATTCTAAAAGAAGGATCGACACCAGAAGAGGAGCATAGATAAGGTTCTTGCTTGTTGGTGAAGGAGAAATGATTGCTACTGGGAATAGATTCTCATCCACTAAAACCTTATGACCGATGGATTAAATCATTGTACGGAAAGAGTTTCAATTTTCCCAACAGTGAAATGTTGGGACCTATCACTGTCAATTTAGTTGAAATGAGACATTAGTGATGTTTTTTCATTGTTATTGGTGGGTCTCTGAGATCCTTTTCAGTACATAAATAATTTGAGCTTCCCATTAAACCTTTGCTGGGTCAAGAATTTTCGTTTTCTATTTGCTTTATAAATTGTTAAGGAAAAATAATTTCATAAAAAAACATTTGGAATTAAATCATTAATGCATTTTAGTTCATTCTAGGAATAATTACATTTCAGTTGCTGGGATTTTCAAAACAAAGTTGAAAACAATCATCATCTTGTACCTATGATATAGCCCATGTACAGTAACTTAATTATGGGAGATCATTTTGCAGATTTTTCTATTACAAGAGGAAGAGGAAGCTATAGCTCCCAAACTAATGGTGGATTAGAGTCTCAATTAAGCTTCACAAGTGGGAAAGAATCCCTTTCTCGAATTTCTGAGGTCAGTGATCAGAGCGGCATTGGTGGCTGTAGCTCCGGTTCTAGCAGCTTTCCAGTTGGATCATGGAATGAAACACATTCAATCTTCTTTTCAAACCCATCAAATAAACGAGCTAAAATCGTTCATGGTGATATTCTAACCGGTCTTGATGGGTTAGATACTCAGGTAATAAATTGTTTTTTTCCTTTCTGAGATAGTTGTCAAACCATCAGTAGCTGTTTTGACTTCTATTAATTAGAAATTTTCTTCAATTATCTTTCATTGATTTGATTGATTTTCCAGTTTAACTTAAGTAGTTCATCACTAGAGATGGCTAGTGTTGAGAAGTACCTGCATATGAATCAAGATCATGTACAATGTAGAACCCGTGCGAAGCGTGGTTTTGCAACTCACCCACGAAGCATTGCAGAAAGGGTGAGTAACTAGTGACAACACACTTAGATTGTTATGCTAAAATTGATTTCTGTGCATCTGCTTTGTTTACTAGTCTTACAGTTCCCATTTGGGTGCAGGAGAGGAGAACACGAATAAGTGAGAAATTAAAGAAATTGCAGGAGCTTGTACCAAATATGGACAAGGTATTTAAGCACGACTGTTCTACGAAAACCCTAATCTGTAAATTAAAGTGGTACTATATCTGAGGAACCTAAATTTGAATGTCATTGCAGCAAACAAATACCGCAGACATGTTGGATTTGGCAGTGCAACATATCAAATCCCTCCAAAGCCAAGTGCAGGTTGGAAAAAAACTAAGTCTTTTTTTTCTTCTTTCTTTTCCCACTAGGTGTGAAATAAATGAAAACATGAAGTTATAATGTTCGATGAAATTCCCACACAAACACAGTCAGTGGTCTTCACCTTAACATTCTTCTTGAGATATGGCAAACCATTCCTTTTTATATATTCAATGACATCTTTCCACATGTTCTACCCAAAAACAAAAAACTTTTTCTCATGATAATTAGTGAGGTTTACTTATCTCTTCTTTTGATCATGTGAATCATACAGACATCATGTACATGGATAACAACATTCTCTAAATTCCTCATTAGTGCAGCAGGTAGATTTCTATTTAAGCTTAGAATCAACAGGTTTAAAATATTAAGTAGGCCAATATTTGATGTGTAACTCCAATCAAACCATACGAAATGATGAAGTCGTGAAACCTAAGGAGCTAGAGCTACCATAGATTGAATGTTTTAGGCATTCAGGCCAACCATTAACCAAAAGGAATATAGACTATCACATAGGCTGGATGAACTAGAATCTTGAATCATTGTGTGAAAAACAAATGTCTATGGAGCCTAAAGGGAAATTCCTGCATAATAGTAATGTGAGAGAAAATGTTGATTGAGAGTTAATAAGAGTAATACAAGCTGGGTAGCAGATCGAGATGAGGATATTGAAGAGATATATGGTAAAACATGGATGAATAGAGTGAAGAATGGTAATGTAAGAATTAAATTTGGAATTGCACCAATCCACAAGGAGCTATGTGAGTGCCATTTGAAGTAGTATGGTCATATCCAATGTAGACCCATGGATCGATGAACTAGTAAAGAAGAAATTCAATGCTAATTAAAGCAGGGATAGACCTAAAATGGCTCCTGGAGAGGTGGGAAGAAATGATTTGGTTATAATAGGGCTTGATCCTAGTATGACAAAATGGAGGTGCTTGGAGGACAATGACCTATGTAGCCTAAAGCTATATTGATCGAATCCGGATCTTCTCCCCGTCGGTCGGGAGTGCTCCCCCATGGCTTCTTGACCACAAAAACCAGTGGATCCCACTGGTGAAAAAAAAAACTTTTCTTTATTTTTTCCAAAAAGTGTTTTTCACCGTGGGCCCCACTGATGTTTGTGGTCCGGATCTTCTCCCCGTCGGTTGGGAGGCCCCCGGCCGACCACAATCGGGGCCCACTAGTGAAAAAAAAAACTTTTCTTTATTTTTTCCAAAAAGTGTTTTTCACCGGGCCCCACTGATGTTTGTGGTCAGGAAGCGTCTTTGTGCTCCCCGTATGGGTCGCTGATCCGGACTCATATTGATCTAACTTGTATTGCTTTAGTCTCTCCTTGTACTTCAACTCTTACTTCTTCCCTTTATTGTATCTCTCTTACTTCTATGATTGTATAGGCTTTTCTAGGTCCATGTAACCAACCTTATTCAGTTGTGATACGGAAATTGTCATTGTTGTTGTAGATTTCTTCTTAAATTTAATCCTTCCCATTTATTTTGCTGCTATCTTTTACCCTAATTTTATCATTCTATTATTTATGAAGCTATGTTATATGATTTTACACATGCTATCCTATAGTTTACTATGATATTTTAAGCACTAAAAATGCTTTTGGTTGTAGTGCAATATTTCCATATAAAAAGCTTAGGAAAATTATCATTTGATGGAAAACAATATCCATAAGGAAGTGAAGACAAATTTTCTATTCATTTTTTTAGAGAAGTAAAAAAATTCACTCTAGAAAGTTTTCCATAAAAGTCATATTCTTTTTTTCTCTTATATTTGGCGTCAGAATGTCTTATATATCCTTCTTTTGATTTTTATATGTATATATATTGTTTGTCTTTCATTTTTTTTTAATATATATTTCATATTCAAAAACTAAAAATTTCTAAGCAGTCATACATAAGTTTTTTTTTATTGGATGGAAAAGGGAAAGACATTAATATACTATCATCATCACTACCATTGGACGATAGATAGGCAAAATCATTTACATGCATATCAGTGCCAAAAATTTAGAACACATTCAAAAATAAACCTTAGGAGCCAAATTGACAAAGGTTGTTTTCAACCTTCTTTGTTCCCGAACTTTCGTATTTCTATATAACAAATACAGTAATAAAATTGACTTTTGCAACATTATTGTGGTTTTTGAGCAACTAAACAAGTTTAGATAAACTTAATTGTATTTTACATTGAAAGCCCAGATCTCCTCCTTCAATCTTCTTATTATAGAGCAACCAAATGCAGCTAAACGCAATTGGATTTCTATATTCAAAAGGAAACAAAAGTATAATAGTTTTTTCTACACTTCGAAGGATGTTAATTATAATTCCTTATATTATGTAAAATTGTGAATATACTATATAGTTTTAAAGATATCTAAATAATTATTTATTTCAGAAATCCACCCAATATGAAGCTTTGGCCAGAGTTGTATCAATCTCCCAAGTTGGGTTTGGGTTGAAAACCAACTATAAAGTGGGGCTTTATTCTCGATTTAGAAACTAGCTACTGATGATTTGCAGATGTAGAAGATCTGGTTTGACTGTGATTTGATTGCTGTGATGATCCAAGTGAATAAAAAAGTTCCTTATTCAAAGAATTTCTTTTGTTCGATTGGGGGTGGGGGCAAAGAAGAGGTAGTGAAAGGGATGCGATTTGCAAATGTCTGTGCAACTACATTAAATTTAAGTAGTTCTTCATTGTTTGGAGAGAAATCTGGGTAGTCCATATGATATGTAGGTTTTTTTTTTCTTGTTTTTCTTCAATATATATATTATTTTTAGTGGAAAAAACAAACCAAATAAAGGAAAGATGGAATGTTTTTATGATATGATTTTTGGTTATCTTTGATAACTTCAATTTTCTATTATATGTATTACCTCCTGTTAAATCTATCCACCCATTTCTTTAATATAATTTGCAAGGTTCTTTATTTTTCTGGTGTAACATCAGAACTTCAACTATTACATATTATTCTTGGACAAGTTCTTAAATTTCTGTAGACTTTTTATACTAGTGATTATTCTTTGGAAGAAATTATTGAATTTATTTTAACTTTTCATTTTCTCTTGTAGAAACTCAACAAAAATATTGAGAACTGCACATGTGGATGCAAGAAAGAAAAATAATATTCTTTTAAGAGAAAAGAAGGGAGTTAATTGCTGTATTGCTTAAATCAAGTAGGGAGAATCAAAAAAAAAAAAAAATCACAATGTTTGAACTACTGAAGAAGCTAGAGGATTAAAAGCATGACTAATTTCTTAGGTTGATTCAGTGCAAAAGATGGTAAAAGCTTTCAATTTAGTAACACTATTCTTTTCAGAAAGGTCAGCTAGTTGTGTGAAAACGAATTGAAAGGGGCAGTGAATTGGGTTGAGATGTAAAGATTTGGCCAACAAAGAGAAATCTTAAACATACTTATGATTGATTGCTTTCACCAGTGAAATTTGTGGCCTAGCCTATGAATTTGTTTTTTTAACTTTAACATCAACTTTATCTTTCTCTCAATAACTAATTGAAAATCTTTGTGATCTAAAATTTATTGCAAAGACATGACTAGTGTTTAATTTCCTCCTCCATCACGACAATAATTCTTTGAAGAAAACCAAACCCATCAACGTTTCTGCCCATTCCATAACTTTGCCATTTGTTGTTGATTTCCTTATAAATTATAGATTTTATTTTTTTACTTTCTTGTTTGTACCTGTGAATAATATGGAATCAACATGATATCGAGGTCGGTGACTATAGAAATCATATGTATTATTTAAGACAAAGCAACACAAAGCTTCAACCATTTGTGGAATACGAATCCATGATTTGTAGATTCTTTTTTGAATCTGAACTTCATTCAGGCCAGCATATCTGTAGCTTTAATTAACTACATCCTCTGAGGGACTTTTATATAATTGAAATATAGGCAAAGTTATGCCTCTGGCTTTGAAAAGATTCAGACTCTAATCTCTTACATGGAAGTGTTGGTCTTTTGCCAAATAAACCACTCCTCGAAATTTTGATAGGTAAATTCTTCAAAGTTGATTTGTCGTCTCTAACACCAGAACCAACCTGTAAATCTAAGATCCCACGTGATCTTAACGAATTAATGCTGCCATTAGAGTACCCAATTTATGAGACAAATCCCCGATAGAGGAAAAATACATCAATGATATCCGTTTCCGTTAGAAAATCGCAATTAAGTGTTGATATAAGCACCAAGTTAAAACTTTTCAAGAAATCAAGAATAGCCCTTGAATGAAAAATCTTATGCTCAACTCGTCATTGTCTTCCTTTGTCATCTATAACCACACTCCTCTTCCTCCATTCTTGCATATTCTACATGATTTTAAGTATGTGGGGATAATATTGAAAATCGATAAATAAAAACTAACTGACACTAACCATGTTGGTAATAAGGGGTCATTGTGATAGGTTACCCAAAAAAAAAAAGGGTATTTCCCTTTTATTGCCCCTATATGCAAGGTTACAAATTGTACACAGCAAAAAGGGGGTTTGGGCTTTAGGATTCCAGCTTTACAAATTGGGGCTCTATTGACTAAGCTAGCTTGGAGGATGTGGCTTTACATAAATTCAGCTTGGACCCAATTTATTGAAAGCCTCTATCTTCGTTATTGCTCTTTCCTAGAGACTGGGGTGGGCTGCAATTTTTCTTGGGCTTGGAAAGGGATTTTAAAGGAGAGGGACTCCACTGTTGGCCCTATTTTTGGGTTGTGGGAAAGGGAGATAAAATAAGGGTATGGGCTGACAAGTGGGTTTCAAGATCCTTCTCCTTCAAATCATCAAATGGTGGTTGATTTTTCATTCATCAAGATTCAAGATCATGGAAAACAGAGTTCAGTAATGCTTTTTTCTATCAGATGATGCACTTATTATTGGAAGGCAAGAATTCATATAGGCGACCCAATTTAGTTGGGACAAGACTTATTGTTGTTGTTGTTGTTGTTGTATTATAAGCTTAACATTGAGGCAACCTTGAAATTTAAATTAGAGCTCAGGCCTGGATACATACTATAATCAGGTCTCATCTCGGAGAAGTGTTGAGTGCTATATCAAATCCCCATGAAGTTCAATTCGGTGTTGCTGGGAGAGAGTCAGGAAGTGCTACTTGATATTAAAGTCCTTAAGTTTTGTTTTTTACGATTGTAAGTTTTATCATGTTTCGAGAAGTAATAATAGTATAATAGCTGATCAATTGGTCTGGAAGGCTTGGCTTGTTCCGAATAGAATGATTTGATCAAACTCCACCCCTTTGCCCTCCACGGAGACAAGAATCCCAACATTGTAATCCAAAGAGATTATATAGATGCATAAGTACATTTTATGTACTAACTCGTACCAATTAAAATTGCTTACAATAATAATTCAAGATCTCTCTTTCCAAATTATCGTAATAGGTGTTGGAGAAGGTACATTGTACCTTATTTTCTTCGTATCATCAATTGCATTGAATCTGATTTTCGTATCAACTGGAGATCTTGTAGCATAAGATTAATCTAATAATGCAATACTGCAAATTGGAAAACAAATCAGTTTTAGAGAGGTCATTAATTTGTTGTTATTAGATCACCAAGATTAAACCCAGCCAGGTTTTAGCATCTCTATATTTAAGTATTGGATTGGTCACTAATCATGTTCTTAAATGTACCTCTGTTGCGGACAATTGAATTGCTGAGGTGGTTTAGTTGTCGAAGCATGTTTTGGTTTTAATCATTTGATTTAGTTCTTCTAAGGTTGACCCTTTATGGATTATTAAAAATGTTCATATATAGATCAAACGTATTTCTCTTACCCTCTTGTTACTATACTGATGTAAAACCCAATAGATTAATTGCTTCTTGTCAGCATTTTATAACTTTTCTAACTAATGTTTGTCTAATTTTTCTTATTCAGTTCTAATTCTAATTTGCATGTAATAATTACAATGACTAACAAGGTTATCCAAAATGAATTCTAAATTATTTTCTCTGTCTCTAGATCTTGTAATGTCCCTCACCCACCATGTAGTAGACAAGGTAGCTACTTATTTGACTGCTGCAACAATTGTGATCAGCTGGCTTTAGCTATTTGTTTCTGTTTGCTGGATCAAGCCAGCTAGCTAATGAAATCCCCAGAACACAAAAAATAAATAAAAGGATCTCTTGTCTTTTTCCTACGTACGTTGCTCCTAAGAATAAAATCCCAGATTTCAAATAATAATGATCTTATTTGATCGATCTCTATTTCAACACACACATACCCTATAAAGAAGCAACGAAGGAAGCAGAAAATTTAAGTCATATTTGCACATTGATTGTCCCAAGTTCCATTGATTGAGACTCTTTGCTTGTTACCGGCCATTTGAATAATCAAAAGAACCCTCACCAGATATCCTGAATTGAATAGATGGATGAGTTGTTATTAGTACTTGCACATTGAAAGATATCAAGACCTAATATACCTATTAAATACATTGTATCGCTTTTAGAGCACCAAACCTTCACCAACTTTTCATAGGATATTTCATAGATCATATGGTAAGACAGGTCTAGAAGTGGCACAAATAATGGTGGCATCATACTAAATTAAAGAGCAAATGATAGAAGTACTGATCAACCATAATCCCAAATCTAATTCCAATAATTGTATCACAGCGACTTTAAGGTTGAGGAAGATCTGTCTCATGCTTTGAGATGAAATTGGAACAATTGATTTTGATCATGGTTCTTGGTTTACTAATAATCGCAAGATAATTTTGGATGGGACCTGAACTTTGTAACAGTTAAAGCTTAGTAATTCTCTTAATTAATATATGAAGTTTAATTCAGTTGATTATGTTTTTCATGAGCCAAAATCAAACTTTAAACTCAATTATAAAGGTAGATTATATTAACATGCATGGTTGAATAACCAAGTTATTAATCGAAAACAAAAACAAGAAATGTCAATCCTTGCCTCCAAAAATCTAGCTAGGGTGGGCCATTGAAGAGGGGGAAATTAACCAGCTGGTTCTGTCTCCCCATCTTTGAAATCAATATCCACATACAGACGACACTCGATTTTTACCTCCCAGCTTCCGACCACTTCAATCTTGCAATCTTTAAAAACTACTTTTGGGTGTAAGAAGAATTATTTTTTTTGGATTTGGTTTTGGTTTTGGGTGAAGAGAATTATTTCTTTTCTTTATATAAATATATATACTTGACGCCTCCTCGGGTGGAATTGTGGCAACAGTTTAATATATTATGAGATAAAAAAAAAAAAAAGAATTATCCATGTGGTGGCTAAACATTAGTAACGAGAAATTATTGATAACCACTTGGAAGTTGGAAGGACTAAGCGATGCATGAATGTACATACATGATAGATTTTTTTAAAATTTTTGGTAAAAGAATGTTTATGATAGATTGACACGTGCAGAAACTAAATGCATGGAATTTTCGCTTGGTGAACTACATCATGCATGTGCATGTGCATGTGCTTAATTGCTACATATATAGTACTTACAGGCTAAGGAGTATTTTTACCTTTTTACCCTCCTTTATTTTAGTTCCATTGAATCAAAGAATGATCGATCGTATAAATAAACCTGAAGTTGACGGTCCTCGATCATGGTGGTTTTAGAATAAGATCCAAATGGACCTCGATCATCTTGACCGGTTGACCCGCCGCTCCATTTCACATGCCAAGACAAGGGGGAGCCATACCTGAGGCTGAGACTAAGGGTGTCATCTGCAAAAGTAGAAGGGACAAAAAAAAAAAAAATCCAAATCATTCTTTTAATATACAAAAATGGGCATCTAAAACTAAAATGCATGAGATCGAAACGTGGCAAACAGAGACCACAACCCAGGCTATGCTTTGTGTCGTGCATGAAATGTGGATAGATAGAATGTAGCCACCGTAGCTAACACTTTGTCGGAAGTGGTGGACTGGTGGTCGTGGTGAAACCAGAAAACCCTAATTTCCCCTATTTTAGTGGTCCCAGACCAAACCCAGCATGAATGCATGATAATAATATTCTTGACGTGTCCCAATTATTGAAACCTCTCAAAACAATAATCCATCTGAAATCTCTTTCTTTATATATACTCTCCTGTGGGTCCCAGGAGCTTCACACGTGGCATCGGATGGATATTAATGAACCACGTCTCCCCCTTAATACAGCTCACCTCTCTATATATATATATCCTTCCCAATTATTAGGGGAGGGAGAGAGTCCCCCATCTAACCAGAATAATATGCTGACGTAGTCGCATACTCACCCTTCGATTCGCCTAAAAGTTAAAAGAAGGTCCATGCGGGCCCACATTGTCCTTTTTACAGAGACAGAGTGCAAGTCTCCAAGTGCAAG
This sequence comes from Hakea prostrata, assembly GCF_041222555.1. NCBI lineage: Eukaryota > Viridiplantae > Streptophyta > Magnoliopsida > Proteales > Proteaceae > Hakea > Hakea prostrata. The sequence continues at coordinate 2,478,932 of NC_142600.1, forward strand.
TGGGTTTCTTATCTTATATAAAGCACCCCCATATCATTCTGTTGAGGTACTGTCACCGTGTGTGTCACCGACCAATAGATCTTCTCTTCTCTCTTACACGCTTTTGGTAACGATTCCAACAAGATGAAGATGAAGCCCTCTGCACTCCTCCGGACTTTCTCATCATTTCGTTTTCCGGCGAGGCTGTCACCGTCTACGGTGGCTCCTTTTCCACTCCGGAGCTCATTCGATGAGTGGCTTTCATCGGAGCTCCATTCCTTACGGTGTGGATCCTATGCCACTGCTAATTGGGTTCTAAATGCATTGGATGTTGCTTTGTCCACCCAAACAATGACGATTAAATCTCTCGCTACTGTTGTTTGTGGCGAACAAGATCGGAAAGTGATCGAAGATTATGTCGAAGACGTCGTCGACTTGCTTGATGCCTGCAACCGATTGCGCGAGAGGATGGAGACTCTCAACAACTACATCGAGTCCTTGAGAGTGGTCTTGCATTGCTTCCAAGGAAGATCAGAGCCAAACGAGTCAGTGTTGAAACGTGCCCGAGTTCTACTTGAATCGTGTGAGTCCATGGAGAAGAGATGCGCCGATTTAGACAAGTGTAGCTCTAACCTAAGGAAGCTTGCTGAGAAGCTGCCATTTTTCACACAAGGTCACCCATCAAGCTCAACCGCAAGTACTGACACTGAGTTGAACGAGGTTCTAAGAGGATCCAAGGCCATTGCACTTCTTGTCTGTGGAATACTTGGAATCGGTCTATCGTACAAATCGAAGCGCGGATTGCCGGCGATTCAGACTCAGCAGGAGACATACACATGGTCCGCTTGTCTCACTGAATTACATAAGGAAGTGAAGGAGCAGATGGAGAAACAGAGAAAATGGGCCGGCGATGCGGGTTTGACCGAGTTGAGACAAACGATTGTGGCAGCTCGGAATTTGCGCGATCTTATGAAGAACAAGACGTATCAACAAACTGAACTGAGAGTAAATGTTGAAGCATTGAACAGAAGATGTGGAGAACTAGAAATGGGGATCAAACCATTCCAAGGAAGAGTAGATGAGCTCTATAAGCACTTGATCTGTATTAGAATGGCCTTACTGGATATTCTCTCCAGATTATAGATGGTTCAACAGAATCATTAAAGAGAGACTGAGACTCTGTAATTTTGAAGAAAAAAAAAAAAAAAAAAACTATTCAATCTTCAATTTTGATGGAAATACTACTGTATAGATTTTAGACTCACTGAAAAAAACTATCTTCCAATCTTGATGAATATCTGTCTCCACAATTCTTCTCCCATTCACTACTCTCTGTGAATCTGATTTTGCACCAACAAATGAATTAAATGGAAAAACTACCAGACTCAATCAAGTCAATATATCGTATACAACCTATGAAAGATTGTACGGTTGTTTCATAGAAATCTTCCCTGTTTCCAATTCAGTTGTTGATTCTAAGGCATCTAGGATAAAAAGGGGGTGAAAAGAAAGAAAAAAAAACATGCACAATTTATTTGTAGTAGGGTGCAAAAATAGGAAAGACAAAGGAGAGATTTGTAAAAAAGTTGTAAATGTACATCCGAAATTCATTATATCCCTCACTTCCTCACAGAATTCCATTAAATATCGGGTGTTACAGCAATGGACAAACTGCCCACTTTTCCACCCATTAAATAAACAATCTAGCTTCTGAAAGTTTGTAAAAATTTTTTTTTTCACCCCACTCTAAATTCTTCAAATAAACATATCTGAAGCTAGATGATGAGTCACGTTTGTTACCACATTGTGCTAAAAGTGAATTAAATTGATATAACCATTTTAAAACTACGTTCATAGGAATAGTTATATGAACAAAGAAGCATTCAGTTATTCTGTTGAAATTCCAAAGATTGATATTAAATCGGCCACCATTATGAAGCTTTTAGCGAGAGTGTGAGAGAGAATGTGAATGGGAGGAGAAACCTAAAGGAAATCCTCAGAGGGGGGAGAGACAGAAAGAGTAGCGGAGAGAGAAACGTGATTAGGAGGAAAGCTGTGAATAGATTTAGGGATATACAATTACTTTTGGAAATTTTGGAGATTATTTAGGATTAAAAACAAACTATTAGATCTTGAGTAGCTTTCACTCTACTCCAAGTAATCCTTTTCGAAAATCAAACTTTTAATGCAGTGTCAACTCTAATATCAAAAGCTTAGAACTTGATTAGTGCGTAAAAAATTTCCAAAGATGATGGAACTAGTTGAGTAGCTTTTTAACTAATCTCATACAAGACTAGCCATGCTCATACTTCAAACACCAGAATGGTGGGACCCATTAGAGACATAACACAATAGGTTCTCTAATATTTCATGAGGCGATCATTATCTTCGCCCTTAGCTCCTTCAGCATTGGTCTCTAGCCTAGTAAGTTTCTCTTTCAAAGAAAATTTGTATCCCCGTGAATCTGAGAAAACATTGTACAGCACGGCCGGAAACATCGTATAGCCGGTCAGATGAAATGGAACATAACTGTCCGTTTCTATTCCTCACTCTTAATCATGTCAGCACCATCTTCACATAAAACAATTAACCAACATGCATCTACCTAGTCGAGAAGTGTTACCAAATCATATCATCAGCAAACCCACCTCGTACAAGATTTTTCCTAGTTATTATTCTTTGGTGTGTGAGGGCTTAACAGTAAAATCTTTTCTCAATCTAAATATACAAATACCTCAACGAGGCAAAGGCACGGACGTTAGAGGATCCTGGCTTGGATGAGGAGAGAGAGAGAGAGCGGTGAACAGAATACTAATGTAGTCCCGTAAAACTTCACCATGCCAATCACTTACGACTAGGCTTCAAGGAACTAACAGAGCCAAAACCATCTTACATTACCACCGGTGGACGGTAGGACCAACCAAACCTAAAGAATCAAACATGAAGCTAACCAGCTACTCAAGGCTTCGAGGATAATGCGAAGCCATAGCATTTCATTTAACTTACCTCTAATTTTCCCTACGCCCCCTCACCATTCAAACCAACCCCACCCAAAAAAAATCGCCTACAAAAGAAGAAAAAGATCCCAACATCATAAATAAAAAATTTCTCAACTAAGACAAAATTATGAGGAGCCATTACGAGAGCCCATGCAGAAAAGGGCAGGAAACACAGTTCCGAACCAAATAAATATTTTTTCCCTTTTTCTGATAAATAAATAAAGTTTTAAAATAATATTTTTTTTCCTTTTTTTGGTAAATAAATAAAATTTTGCCGTTAAATGTAATAAATAAGTTTAGTTACCAGAACTGGCAATAATTGATTTGACAAGTGAACAAGATTGCATAACACACCCAAAATACATCGACTACCAACATACCACCCCCATATTATACAAGTAAGGATTGTGCCCTTCACGCATTTCTCCACCCACCACACATTTAACAAGATTGGGATCCACCTCTAGCGCTTTCAGATGAATGGGTCCCACTCTTAAATGTGTGGTGAGCGAACCGTAGAAGGAAGACAACTACTGGTAGAAGATCCGGACTCATACTATAAAGTTGGAATCACTAGCTCAAACAGACAGAACCTTGGGGTTTCCAAGCCACCTACAGATAAGAACATCATAATGCAATCTAAAATTTGATACATTGGGTTAGATGCAACCGAACAGTAGCAGATCACCATTCGTACCCATTTGGACCAAAATTACGAGTTGGCTACAGCACCGAAGGCCCCAGGCAGTTAACAAGGAAGGGAACTCACAAGCTTCTTAATCCTACTATCAAAAAGTCAAATTGGAACGGCAAGTCGAAAAAGTCGTACTCAAATGAAACAAACCGACCCAAGGATGATAACCTCCCAATCAGAGTTGCAAAATAAACAGACTTGTTTGTCGACTAACCAGATCTTACAAATATGAAATCAGGGAGGCAACAAATTTCAATACAGAACTACATTTTCAAATCAAATGCAATGGGCAAGGTGAGCAAATAAGCAATGTCATCCTACATATCACCATGTGCAACCTGTTCTTTTTACCCGAAAAAGTGTGCAATCAGTTCTACACCAGAAATTAGTCAACCACTTACTACACAGACCACTGCAATTTGACAAACTAATCGGTACCTCCCAAAATCCCAGTGAGAATAACTAGTCATCCCTATTCCTAACCCAGACCAGTCACATGCAAACATTCAACAACTGCACCATAGCCACACAACTGAGGTGATACCTACTCCCAATACTAGCCAACTGCTTTACCACCCTAACATCTATTGCCAACCTTTCTAGTACTACACCCAACTTGGGCATAACAACCTACTCTCTGCACTAGATGTGGACACTACCAAGTCTACCATTATCAACAATCAATATCATTCTAGATGGGAAGGGATTTAATTTCTGGAACCATACGGTGGTGTTCGTCCTGGACTGTAGGGGCCAATACTATTCAAAGCTGCCCCGAATGCCCTCCGACTGTAACCATAATTGCTGCTGATGAAATCTGGTCTACCCATATTATGCCCAGGGGGAGGAGGCTCTGTATAAAGAAAGAAAAAGATCGTTGAACAGTGAGAAAGAAAAGAAACATGGCGTTTCTTAGCTAGAGTTGGGAGCATGGAAGGGCATATTACCTTGTGCATAATTTGGTGGGGTACCGCAAGATGGGGATAACTGCTTTGACTGCTGGTAGGATTCTGTACCATTAAATTGTGAAGGGTGAAATCGTGGCCTTGGAACTGAGTTTAATGTAGGCGCAAATGGCAAGGACAAGTTCTGTGAGGGCTTATCTTGCCCAGATATCTGTTTCATAGCCCACGTTAATTCTATAGAACATGAAAGGAAACAACAATAACGAGGCCTTGCACACACAAACAGCTCACTCAAAGTGAGAATCCTAATATAATCAGGAAGCAAGCACCATTTCTTCATTAACCATCTTATATGACACTGACTGAAATAACTTTAACCACATTGCAAAAGAGATTTTTTTTTTTTTTGGGGGGGGGGGGGGGGTGTAAGTAGAAAGATAAACATAAAATTCTGAAGCAGCAAGAACGCACCGAAAATTTCAGCGTCCTATTGTAAAGAGTGACAAGGCCGGAGAAAAGCCGGACAGCGTACTCTGCTACTTGCTCAGTTTCATATTCTGCAAATGCATAGCCTTTGAGACGATTAGTTTCCTTGTCTCGAGGAATGTGTAAATCGACTACCCGCCCCACTTGAATAAGGATCTCATACAAGACCTTATCAGTTACTTTCTCATCCAGATTTCCTATTAAAGAATCAAAATCAAGATGGTCCATTAGATGTCTACAAGAGAGAGATAATTAGAAAATTCAAAGTAAAATACAAATGATGAGCACACATTACGAATAGCTCACAGAGAAGCTGAATGTTACCAACTCAATATTTTAAACGAACTGCAGTAGCCAAAATCTAATCTTATTACATAAGTCAAAACAAATTATAAATGCAGGTAGCAGGTGTCAAGTATTATAATATAATTCTGCAGGTTCAATCCACTGGAAGGAATAGAACCAGATTTAGAACTCTCAACTGACAGCTTTTCAGCCTCAGATTCTGCCCATATGTAAAGAAATCAATCCCAAAATCACAGTCTAATCATGAAAACTCAACTTTGTTCTAACATTTATTGTCAACCCAACAGTACTGCCAAGGTGCCAACAGCACCGAAAGTAGCATAATAGAAGGAGAAAAAAGGGAAGGACTGGAAAGGTCTCACCCAAGTTAGAAGTGATCGAAGGAGGAGGAGCAGAGCACTCAGCCAACTCTGGGAGATTGGCCAATCAATGCACACAATCCACATCAATGAAAAGAAAAAAGAGAAAAAGAGTGAACCCGGTGCCAAAGGCTTCCGCACAAGTAGAGTCCCCGGGAGAGGGGAGGCAATTTTCCTTCGCAGCATTACTCAGCAATTTTTGCTGAGAGGCTGCTTCGATACCTTGACCTCAGGCTACAACTGTTGTCCCCCGATCATCGCACCAAGGCCAGCCCCTCATCAACACACACTTACAGAAAAACCTAGTATTTCTATCCCATAGAAAGAACCAGTAAAACCAAAACAAGGGCCCATGGTTCCTCTTTGCATGATGTGGTTGCCTGCTTGCAACTTTCCATCCTTTTTGAATTGTTTTAGATTCTAGATACTGTTTCACATAGCTGTTGCTGTCCCCAATCAAAATGACAGTGTAAACCCAGCAATCCGTCTTGCAAGGAACAGATAGATCTTTTCATAAACCAGGTAAGCCGACCCCATTCAGTTAGGATAAGGCTGAGTTATTGTTGTTAGTTTGCTTGTTTTATGCACCAGACAAACCCATTTAGTTTCACTAATTGAATCTCTTCCAAATAGAGGTTTAAATAGCCAAGCTTAGAACAAACCGACAAAGGCTCCAAACAAATGATACTTGAGAACGAAACAACCCAATCACAAACTGGAGCTGCTCCATTTGTTCTTTTAAAAAAAAAAAGAAGAAGAAATTTGTTGTGACTAGGCTGCACTTTAAGCCTAGCAATTCCTTCTTCAAACAGTAATGCTTTTAGCTTATCAAAAGACAAACCAATTAAAGTTAGCCCAACTCAGATCTTGATTCCTTGACTACCCACGTCTGGCAACTTCATTATTATGCAAAATGTGCTTCCCGACCTGAACAAAATATGACTACTTCCATAAACGAATAATTGGGCAAGGAAGAAAATTTGTGAAGTGTCAAAAAGGATTTGAAATCTATATAGGCAGGCACAATGTAAACACATTAAAAAACAATAAAAACTGATTAGGTGAAACCCAATAGAAATTGCTTGTGGGTCCTACCCAAACAATAGAGCTCAATTAATCCAAAGCAGATTCTAATTTCCTAATCATGCTGGCAAACTGTAAAGAAAATACACTAGCAAGTGAATAGAGAGGTAACGATGAAACTTAAACAGGAAATCAAGTACAAAAAGGTAAAAATACACTAAGAAGGAAAAAAGGGAGGGTAATACTAGAACTTAGGGAGTCAAATGAGGAGAATGCAATTCTACTTCAGTCCTATGAAACTCAAGTAACAGTAGTGAAACAGTTCTTGATGCATCAAATTAACATACTAGAAGTTTCTCCTGGAAGTAAACGAGGGATTAGTGTTTCTGTAAACTTGATATTCCACAACAGAGAATATTCTATCTACGTTCTAATTGGTTTAAATCTTTTTTATTCCAAAGTTGTTCTCCATAATTCTAACTTGATAATCCCTACTTGTTGTCTCATCTATCAACACAATATCATCAGCAAAAAGCATACACCAAAGAACCTCATCTTGAATGTCTTTGGTCAATTCATCCATTATAAATACAAATAAATATGGGCATAAAGCTGATCCTTGATGTAGCCAAATTATAATTGGGAATTCACTACCTTGTCCCTCCACTGTTATTACACTTGTCACTGAACCATTATACATATCCTTAATTATGTTCACATATTCACTTGCAGCATTTATTTTCTCTAATACTTGCCAAACCAACACCATAGGGACTTTATCATAAGCTTTTTCTAGGTCAATAAAGACCACATGAAGATCTTTACTACGCACTCTATACCTTTCCATAAGCTTCCTAAAATAGCTTCCATTGTGTATCTTTCTGGCATAAAGCTAAACTGGTTTTAATTACTCTCTCCTATAATTTCTTACTCTTAATGGCTGAAATTATAGGAGAGAGTAATTAAAACCCATTTGAGAGTTGAGACAGGTGACCATTATAACTAGCTTTCTTACTCTTAATGGCTGCTTGAACCTCGTCATCTCACCACCAAGTCACTCTACAGGAATGGAGCCTTTCTTCTGATTCACCTATGACATCCTTAGACCCCTTCTAAATACACGTAGCTATCTAATTCCACATTTCATTAGTGTCCCCTCAAATTCCCACTTTCCTTGTTTGACTACTTCATTAGTGAAGGATTTCAAGCAATCTCCTTTTAAGTTCCACCATTTTATCCCAGGATAGTTAACCTCTCCACACCTTTTATGAGTTTCAGGAGTTATGCACTTATCTAAGACCATTAGTCTTTGTTGTGTAGTTAAGCCTTCCCCTGATATCAGTTTGCAATCCTTATAGAACAATCTACCAAACCTTCTAGTTAGGAAGAAATCCATTTGGCGCTTATGATGTCCACTTTGAACATAATTAAATGTTCGTCTCTCCTTTTGAAGTAAATATTTATGATGGATAGATCAAAAGCAACATCAAAATTTAATTTGAGATCCCTTCTTCATTTCTCTCTCCAAGACCATATCCTCCATGTACACTCTCGTACCCTCTTTGATCTTTCCCAATATGTCCATTTAGATCACCCACTATGATAATCTTTTCTCCTTGATTCCTTACATTAATCCATCCATATTTTTTCCAAAAATTTCTTATATATATACGGAAGCATATACACAAGAAAATAAATAAGGAGTTTCCTAAGGCTGCGTTTGTTTGCTGGAATAAAGGTGGGGTGGGAAGCATTTTGAAAAAGCAAACTATTTCATTAAATCCCAAAAGTGTGGTTTGTTTGGTTGATGGGGGTGGGAAAGTTGGACACAAGCTTCTTTAAATTAAGGAAGCTTATCTCATGAGGTAACATGCTAACTTTCCCACACCATGCCTTTTAAAACCCCACAAAATATGTGGAATTTTGTGAAAAAGTTTGGAAAACCAAAAAGTGGGATCCACATTTAACATTTTCCCACAAAATCCCTTCCTTTCCTTTCCTTCTTTCTCACCCCACTAAACATTAGACCCACATGTTTTTTTTTCCCACCCCACCTTTACAAACAAACACAGACTAATTGAAGTTAGAAAGAGAAATATAATTACAAGGAAGTTGCATAGATCTACTAAATTGTTTTATACTTATTCTTAAGCTTCTCATTTAGTGAATATTATTTTTATCTAGTAGATCTACAAAAATGTCCATAAAATTAAACATTCCAACTTAATTACCTAACCCAATTAAAATGTAATCCATGAACCTGGTGTAGAAGGCTTCCAGACAAGCATTGTCCAATTGTCCAGGGGTCAGTTTGCCTACGCAACCTTACCCCAACAATCTATGCTTGAGGGTGTTTCGATGCCTTAACCATAGGCCACAACTATGATCACCAACCATCACATCAAGGCACCCTAATAATTAAAATAAATTCTATGTCTAAGCCCAAGGTCAAATCGGGGACCTCTAGTGTGTAAGAATAGCGAGATAACCAATTACATGACCCTAACAACTTCCAATTAAAACATAAGGAAATTCTAAAGTTAAAGGAATGAAATTCTAACCTAACTAAAAGATTAGAAGATACATTTGAACTAACAAGAACCTTAGTAAATAATATTTTTACTAGACCTAGTTTTAGCTTTCAGTTCTTAAACATGTTTGATCGACACATACAAATGCTCCTGCATCAACTGATACTCAAAAGACATCTCATGCAAAGGACCATGATCAGCAAAGGTATGTTTGTAATTCGGGGAAAATCCATCAGGCTTTGTATGGCAACAATCCTGTTTTTTTCGTCAAGCATAGACTGTCTCTAGCGTTTTTCTAAATGGTAGCACTGGCAAAAAGCATTTTTGTAATAGCAAAAACACATAAACCCTTTTTAGGGTTATGTTATATTTTATATGCAAATGACATTTTGCTTTTATGACTTAAAAGTGTACATCTTATGCCATAGCACCCTCCCCCCCCCCCCCCCAACCCCAAGGGGGAAAAAATCTTTGTTGCTCCAATGAAGCTTGTAAGCATGCTAAAAAGCTGGTTCATTAGGGGGGGGGGGGAGGGGAACAAAAACAAAAAAGGAACCAGAATACCTACACAAGTATGAAGTATGGTTCTGCTCTAAAAGCACTGAAAAAGCACAAGTTTTTTTTTTTTTTTTTTGGAACATCACCATACAGAGCCTTAATGGTGCAAACAGAGTGGTCAACAGCGACAAAACCCTAGGGTCCAGTATCCCATCTTCAACTTTGGGACTAACAACTAAGCAATAGTTAACACTCCAAGCCCACCACTTAAAAAATAAAGGAAAAAAATTCCACAACACCCTCCATACGTGGACTAATTTTTATGAGAAAATGTATACCAAGACCATTTACAACTTGAGGTTTACTAGATATTACAGCCAATGAAGACTGCATGGACACATCATGAAAATGTTTAAACCAATAAAGGAATTAAGAATCTATTTTAGATCAGAAGAAGCAAAGAAACCAAAAACCATCTAGTGCAATCCTTCGGAGAATTGTAGAGCAATGTATTAATGTTGAGGCAAAACTTTTATGCACGACCAGCAACAAATGTCATCAGATGAGCAAAAATGCCCCATCTGAAACAACTGACACAGCAACATCCCCATCAAAAATTAATGAATGGATGCACAGAATCTTCCAATTCGGTAACACATAAATCAACAAGGAAACAAATCCAAAAAGTACAAAGGATGCAGTGACAAATCAACCATTTCTCTCTCTCTCTTCTTCTTCTTCGGGTTGGGGGTTTGGAAGGGGCCATAAGGGAGGTAACACAAGAACTAATAGATAGAACTTACAGTAAGCTTAAGCAGCCTGGGGTTAAGGAGCTACTCAGTCTGAATCGGAAAAACTGCAGTGAGCAATGAGGCATACAATAACATGGCATGCAAAATCTCTAGGAGAACTGCGTTCAAATCCATTAGTTTAATTTTCAGATTTCTATACCTGTGACTAGAACAGACTGAAATGCTCAACACAAATTCAATGGTGTCCAATCTACCTAAAAATACACTACCGCACAGAAAGCACGAGAATTCCCACAGATTCAATTCATACAGCAATCAACTATATCAGTGCAGGAAAAGGAAGGTTTCAAGATGGTGGAAGAAAGCAATTATATATGACAAACAGTAAACTAAAAGACAGAAATCTTGACATCGAGACTGACGTGTTAAGATAATCGATATCCATAAAAAGAAAATGCTGAAACAAATCGAACTAGAAAACCCTAGGGTTTGGCAAGAGCGTAAAACAGACCCAATAATTTCAATCACAGAAAACATTTTAACATTACAGAGAAGAGAAAGAAACAAAAACGGATGCCCCACGGAGGGGGGAAAGAATTACGACAGAAGAGAAATCAAACAAGGAAACATAAAAAATTAACCACAAACACTAGGTTAGCGTACCTATATATACCGTGCAAGCAGGGTTTCCGGGCATGATCGCTCGAATTCAAGCAAAGAGGAAGACGAGGCTATTGAAAAATTCAGAAAGAAACAGCAGCAGATCTCTTAGAAGAGCTCCCTGATTCTCACTTCTTCTTCAGAAAGGAATTTGGAAAAGTGCGCGCCTCTCGTTCTTAAAATTCCCTCGCGAGTGGCGAACTGAGTTTTTTGCCGTTTCTTTTGGGCAAACGACACGAGCATTAGAAGTTTCTGCTTCTGGGCAGCAGTTTGGTGCAAAGCTGTGAAGCACTCTGGTTTGAACGCAAGACCTCCTTGCCTCCTTGGACGGATTTTTATTTACTGCAAGGCTACAACTTGCAGTAAACAGAGGTCAGAGGTTATTTATGTAAATACGATTTTTTTTTTTACATTTAAATATTTATTATTTTATAAATTTAAAAAATAAAACTCCAAACACAATTACACAATTTACCAACCACGAAGAAACCTCTTGAAAGTTGAAGCACTGCAACCCTAACTTTTCGGCGCAAATTCTCTCAACTTAATTGATCAAACCAAACCCCCTCTAATAGAGGAACAAGACACTAATAAAGTTAAAATACCTAAGAAACAATACTTGGATTCAAATTCTTGCACAATACAGCCAACATGGAAGTGAATCAAGATTGTCTAGATTAAAAGGACCTCAATTTTTTCTTAAAAGCCAGAGATTCGAAGCAACAGAAAACCCTAAAAACTTGTTATTCGAGAGCAAAACGACAGATTTAAAGTTTGAAATGGAACAAATTTCAAAAAGGATTACATAAGATGATGTGATCCCTTTTCTCTTCCCTCATCTTCTACTAATCTTGTCAATTTCCTCTCTTAATCAATTGGCATTATACAACAAAACCTTCAAAATGGTGTAGAATTACTCCAGAATCTACCAAAATTTTGATTTCAAATCACAAGAAGACCCTTCCAGACTTTCCTTTTAATCTCCACAGGAGCAAAGATTCTAAAAAAGTTGGCCACGAATCTTTCCCAAAGTCTCGATTCTCTTCTTCTTACAGCAGTGTTACTTATTGGCCATGAATCTTTCCCAAAGTTGGCCATGAAGATATTCTGGTGGATTCCTCTTCTAATGCAATTCCTGTTCAGATCAATTACGTGTATCTTGAGTGTTTCCTTAGCAACTGGGATCAAATGATTGCAGATATGAAAGATATACGAAAGATGTATGTCGGAGGAAGGAGGAGATGGAATGGAGAGATTTTGCATGAAAAGAGCTTACTTCGTAGGGTGAATTTGTGAAGGGGTTTCGTTCTGTAAATTTAATGTAAAAAAAAATATATATATACATCAACAACCTTGTTTTTATACACATGGTTAGATCATAACTTATTACTGCATGCTACAATTGCAGCAAATATATATACACATCAATAACCTTGTTTTTATACACATGGCTAGATCATAACTTATTACTGCATGCTACAACTGCAGCAAATAAAAATCTCTCATTGGACTTACTACTTCTACTTGTGTGGTTGCCACCATTGTGCTAAAAACATATACACTTTTGAGCATAATTTAGTTGATGTTCTCTAGCAGTCATGTTCCTATTGTTCCAATCATGAGCATGGTTTTAGAATGTTGTAGATATTTTACAATTATAAAATTATAAAAATCCGAAATGATATATAATAACTTAGAAGAGAAAAAAAAAAAAAAAAAAAAAAAAAAAAAGGGGTAGTTACATGATTAAGCTACTTTTAATTTCCTTTGCAAGAGTAGCCACTTCATTCTTCAATTAACAAAACTAATTAAATCTGTCTTAACTAATCAAGACAATCGTTTTTTTTTTTTTGGACATTTTGCCCTCAATCATATTGACATATATTAAACAACCACCATGCATCTTTTGTTTTATTTTTCATTGCTTTCATGGTTGCCTAATTTGTTAGGGGTAAAAATATTTGAAAGAGATGAAAAAATTGTTGTTTTGATTAGTTCTATAAACCCCAACGTCATTTTTAACTAGTTTTGCTAAGTGAAACATTGAATAGTTACTTTTGTAAAATGAAACTTAAAATAGCTAATCATATAGTCATATTATATTATTATTATATTAAACTATTATCGTATAATATAGAAGTAAAACTTCCAGTTAGTTATAGACTATCTTTCATTAAACAAAAATATCATTCACACAAAGTAACATACCCCTATGCTATAGAATGCACCATTCCATGCAAAGTATAAAGCACCCCCTTAAAAACCTGACCAAAATATCCTCACTTCAAAGTAACACAACATTCCACCAAATGATGCACCATTCAAAACAAACACCCTTAATAGCCCACCATTAATAAAAATAAAAATCATATTATTACAGAAAATCACAATACAGTTTATATTATTATATTATTATCATTATTAAGAGAGATCAACATGCTCTGAGTTATGAAAATTCAACTACTCGGTTCGGTTCAAGGGGACAGAAGAAACAAGTAATTAAGCAAGCAACTCCCTCTACACGTATTTCACATTTTAAAATAAAATGATGAAAACTAAGTATTGAAAGATTCCTGTTTGTTTGTTGATGCCAAAGTCATTTGCAAAGCAAGTAATAATCAATTATCTGTTGTGAAAGCTTTCCTGCAGCTCTTACACATTAAGATCGTTAGTCATCCTGCCAGGCATGACGACCTTGGATGTTTCGTCCATGGAGAAAAAGAGAATATGGATGCTTGAACACAAACTTTAGTCAGTTGTGGGTGGTTTAAAACTAAATAATGTGTTCGAAAATAGAAAATTATAATCCCTACGTGTCATAAAGTTGTAAGGCAAAATAAATCCTACTTGCGGAATCCGACCCATTTACGTGGGTGGACTTATTCCGCAAATAAAATGTACCGTATTTTTCACGTTGTTTGTTTGCTGGAATAAATGTGGAATGAGAAAAAAAGAGTGGAAAAATTCTTAACGAAGTAAACTTTTTCCTTTAGATCCTAAAAGTGTAGTTTAGTTGTTTGAGGTGGAAAAATGAAAAAATTTTCTTAATTTTTCCACCCCAATTTTTTTTAAACCCCATAAAACGTGTGATACTCTATATGAAAAAGTGTGAAAAAGTAAAAAGTGAAACTTACAATTAACATGTTTTCACAAAATCCTTTCATTTTATTTTATTCTCCTCCACCTCACTATATATAGGACCCACATGTTTTTTTTTTTTTTCACCCATTTTTTCACATCCCACATTTGCAAACAAACGTAGCAAAAATGATTTTTCCCACAACTCTTTTTCTTCTTGGCACTGTTTGTTTGTAAAGATGGAGTAGAAAAAAAAATGGTGGAAAAAATAAATATGTGAGTCCTATATATAATAGGTGACTGAGAAGAAGAAAAAAAAAGAGAGGAGATTTTGTAGAAAATATTAAATGTGGGTCCTATTTTGTTATTTTTTTTACAAAAATTCACCTATTTTGTGGAATTTTAAAAATGCATGAGATGAAAAATTAAAATGCCACCTCAAAAGACAAGTTTTCTTGATTGTCAACTTTTTTATCCCAGTGGCCTGGGCCAATATATCATTGTGAACTGCATGATTGAATACGTTTGACATCGATTCCATTTGCTTATTGGTGTTCTTCCAATATGTAAATCAATCACGTCGAATTCACTTTGGGCCATGGCAGTGGATTGGGGTGACAATGAATACATTTTTTTCCTACCCCACCTTTATTCCAACAACCAAACAGTGCTCTAATGACAAGGTGGCCTGGGCTAATATTGCATGTGTAAACTGCGTGATTGAATAAGTTTCACATCAATTCCACTGGCTTATTGGTCTTCTTCCAAGATTTCAATATGCATATCTGTCGGAACAGACTTTCAGTGGGTATATTTCCTTCCATCACAATCTTCACCAACTTTTAACGACTTTTTTTATTTCTTAGCAGTGTCATGTAACCTATTCTTAGGTTAAGTTTCACAGCTTAGGACGAATGCCACGTTATAAACGTTACTTTTCCATCGTTAATTGTTGAAAAGTAAAATTATCATAGGTACCCCTACTCTATGAATAATTGCCTTTAGAGCAAATTATACTTGTATTTTCTAGGTTTGCAAATAATTATATTTATATTTTTAAAAATTGTTTTATTATATTTACACACTGCGAATTTATTTATATAATTTTTACTCGTTTTGAAAGAAATTATCAATTACCAAGAAAAAAAAAATGTAAACGCAATAAATTAAATTTTGAAATAAAATATAATTATTTATAAATATAGGGGTAAAAAAGTAATTTGATCTTATCTTTGTGTTAACTGTTAAGTACTTAAGTCTAAACACTGGAAAGAACCGAGATTTCACGTGCTCAAATGGCCTACATCCCAAAAAGTTGCCGACATGCCTGAAACGTTTCCCGTTTAAAGCCAAGGTTTTGGCAGAAAGAGAAAAGGAACGTTTTCCACGCTGCCAGCCGATTCTCACCTCTCGTTCCACACAAATGCACTTACACACTCGTGATTTCTGAAAGTATCAGAAACTGCTATAAATATTCCTAGACAGCAGTGACTGTCCAAACTTCTCTCAATGGCTTTCACTGGCAACAGCAGCCTCAGCTTCTTTGCCTTTAACACTTCTCTTTCTCTAAACAGTAACCAAGAAATTGGAAGAACAAAGGCTGCAGCGATGAATCTTCCTTCCAAATCTATTGCTTATGGTGGAGACACCATTGAATCCCTGACTGTTACGGCTAAACACCCCAGCAATTATATGGCAAGAACCCGGCCAACTCGATCAATACGTACATATATATGCATCTTAGATTCCGTTTGGTCAAATTTATTAGTCTTAGAGCTCACATTATTATTGCTTCTCTTGTAGGATAAACTTCAAGTGAAACATGCAGAGAAATGCAATGAAACGAGGGTTATGCTCCAACAACTCGAACATCCATCGGAGAGTATGATAATGGTGGATGCACTGCAACGCCTTTGCATCGATTACCATTTCCAAGAAGAGATCGATACGATTTTAAGTAAGCATTGCGGAATCTTTAATTCTTCATTAATCAATGCCGATCTGCACGATGTTGCATTGCATTTTCGCTTGCTGAGGCAAGCTGGTTATTATGTCTCTACAGGTATACTGATCTAGCACAAATTACTTACTTTTTGAGCTGAGATGATGTCTTAAGTTTTAACTGGATTATTATTAATTATGGGTTGGTGATCATGCAGATGTCTTTCACAAGTTCACCGATAAGAAAGGACAGTTCAGAGTAGAATTAAGTGAAGATGTGAGAGGCTTGAAGAGTTTATATGAAGCTTCACATCTGGGAATACAAGGAGAAGATACACTTGAAGAAGCCAGAGAGTTTGCTCAGAGACATCTAAAGGCTAAGATTGGAACTCTCAAAACAGAACTGGCTAGACCTATTGGGGAAACATTAGATCATCCCTATCATACAACCTTGGCAAGATTCTGTGTCAGACGGCACCTAATGAATTCTCATGACACACATGGATGGATCAGTCCTGTACAAGAACTTGCAAAAATGGACTTTAACATTGTTCAGTCCTTACATCAACAAGAACTCTTCCATATCTTTGAGTAAGTAACACAATCATGTTAAATTCTATGATATGAATTGGTTCCTAGCTTATGGTCGTTTGAAAGATCACTGTTCCCCTAACTAATGATCACGTGAATTAGGTGGTGGAGAGACTTGGGTCTATCAAAGCAGTTGAAATTTGCAAGAGATCAACCATTAAAATGGTTCTTATGGTCCATGACAGCTCTCTCAGATCCAAAACATTCACAGCAACGCATTGATCTCACGAAACCTATCTCACTCGTCTACATAATCGACGATATTTTCGATGTCTATGGGACACTTGATGAACTTACTCTCTTCACTGAAGCAGTGAACAAGTACGTAAGCTTGCCGTATATGTTTGTGTTGGGAAAATTGTCTCACATTGGTTACTCTGAGACCTTCCATTTCGGTTACTAATTATTGATTTTCATCGCATGTAGATGGGAACCTGCACTTATTGATCAACTCCCTGATCATATGAAGATCTGTTTCAAGGCACTTGACACCATAACTAATGAACTCAGTGATAAAATCTTCAGAGAACATGGGTGGAACGCCACTGGCACCTTACGAAAAGCAGTATGAAGCTATTCTCAGAACCCAGTTGTGAATTATAAAGATTGTGGTTATGAAATTAATTGCTATTTTTTTTATCTAAAACCTGCTAATTTCTTGTAGTGGGCAACCCTCTGTGATGCATTTCTAGTAGAAGCCAAATGGTTTGCTCATAAACAAGTGCCTTCGACAAAGGATTACTTAAGCAATGGAACAATAAGCTCAGGAGTGCCTTTGGTGCTGCTTCATTTGTTTTTTCTATTGGGTGAAGGTCTAACCAAAGAGAGCATTGGTCTTATGGAACAAACACCAGCCTTGGTATCTTGTCCTGCAACAATTCTTCGTTTGTGGGATGACCTGGGTAGTGCCAAGGTAATGCAACACGATTAGCTATATGTCTTTTCAACTCTATTTGGTTGCATTTGAAGAGATGAGAGAACAATTTCCCCTAAAATGGAATTGTTTGTACTCCTTCACTAACCCATTAAGTTATCTTTTCTGATTGATTGATAGGATGAAATCCAGGAAGGTCATGATGGATCATACATGGAATGTTACATGAAGGAAACATGGAGTTTCTTCCATTGCAAGTTCTCAAGATCATGTCTTTGATATGATTTCAAATTCATGGAAAGAAATCAATAGAGAATGCCTCTCTTCAAGCCCATTCTCACACTCCTTCAAAAGGGCCTCATTAAATTTTGCAAGGATGGTTTCTGTGATGTATGATTACAATGAAGACCAATGCCTTCCCACACTTGAGAAATATATCAACTCCTTGTTGTATGAGAATGTTGCTTTGTAATAGAATTCTACCTACTTGCTTTACGAAAGAGAAAAGAAGGAGAAATCCAAGTGAGAAATCCACCTACTTGGAACCCTAGAAAAATATGAGGTGGAGGTGTGTAATAAATTAATTGTTTATTATATAGTTTAATAAAGTATGTTTATAGCTTTCGATTAATTCATCTTGTCATGCATGCATGCCTAGCTAATAATACGTAAGAATTAAATCACGCCCTTTTCCAATCCAAAATAACCACAAAATTGTTTTGACCAAATTGAAAGTTGATGGTTTCGACTTTGAGTGTAACATCTTGTACATAAAAATAAAGATTTTGGATTGTAGTAAGATCGTTGTTGTCCCATGTACTATAACTTAATTACTAGAAGAATATTGCTCTTTATGAAATTATTGTTGTCCCATTTAGTTCTAGCAATATTAAGAGACCGTTATAGTTGAATGCTTAACGTCTATTTGACCTTCTAGAATTTAGAAGCTTAAAAACAATATTATTCTCATCTAAAAAAAACCGTATGAAGTACCAATTTTACACTTGTATTCTTATCATTTGTGATTAAAAAAAAATTAACTTCCTAAATTCTCTATTTTTTCCCCCACTAGGAAAAGAAACTTCATAAAATTGATAATGTCAAATTAAACAGTAAATAAATAAAAATCCAATGAGAGTAGGAACTTCCTAAAGTTGAAAACATTGGATTGGAAAGGAAATAACAAAAACTAAAAAATAACACCAAATTGAGTTCTAAATGGATTTTTAGGATCAATTCTTCACAAGAATCCATGAAATGCTTTGGTGGTTTTATTCTTTGAAATATGATAACAAGCGGACAAACCAAAACCATGGCAGTCGGAACTTATAAAAAGTGCACTTTCTCTCCCACCGTCACTTTTTCCATTTACGAACTTAATAAAGTTTAAAATGCTTCGTGGACATTCTTGTTAATGAGTCTCCTTACTTGAAGTTAGATTGACAAAATTCGAACGGTCTAGTTCTAGGTATAGCTTTCGCAAGGACGAGAAGGCTTTAAGAGCTTTGTTAGAATCCTCATCCGAGCGAACTTGGCTATGACTGAGTTATAGGAGAACACGATGGTTTTGTTGACATAGTCGTTGAATAAGGTATAAGGCAAATGTTGGTTGGGAACCATCATTTCATGAAGGTTGATGAAACTTGTTTTAGAATAGATGTCAAATTAAAATCCTCATGTAAGTCCATTAGAGAAGCTACGGTATAAATAAAATGACTATGTGAAAATTGGTGACAGGTAAAAAATTTGGAGGAAGAGTTAGGGGAGGGTGTCTGCTAAGAAGAGAACACAAGGGAGAGTCAGTGTACAAAAACTCAGGGACACTCATGCTGAAACATTTAAAAACTTTGGAGTTTTTCAAATCGAGTTTGATTAAATGGATTAGTATTGCTTAAACGGGTTTTCACCTAAATTTTTTTTTTTTTTTGTTAAAATTTGTTATTTTAATCTCAGCCATTGGTTTAGTACTTTCCATGTGTTGTATGTGGTGTTGCACTACTGTGCACAGTAGAGAGATTTGCACAACAGACGATTTTTTTTTTCCAAGTAGAAGATGGGTGAAAGGGGTGGGGACGGTGGGCGGAGAGATTTAAGGCAGTTTTTCGCGAGGTGAAGGTAAAAGATGGATGAAATGGTTGGGTATATGAGGGTTTAAAAATGATATTTATGTCATTTGTAATCAAAATAATATAGATATTTTACACATGAATTAATAGAAGTTACAAAATCTTGAAAAAAATGATAGAGGTGTACAACTTGTAATTTCGAGAATTTTTTTTTTTTTTTTTTTGGTAGAACATGGAATCTCTAATGAGTCTAATCTAAGAAAGTAAAGCCTCCATCCCAAAGTTCCACTAAAGCATCAGTCTATAATTTTCTCTCTTATATATTATTAGCGATGGAGTTATTACATAATGGGGGCGCCAGCGGAATCGTTTAAAGCACTAATGCCGTTTAATTAATATAATTTTTTTGTGGTAAAATAATTAATTAATTAACTAAAAATCGAAAACTGGAAAAACGGTATTTAATAAGTTCCGAACTCCGATGGCCATAACTCCAGAAGTCCAAACCCCATTCCCCTGCTTCGTTCCTGTGGCCACTGAGGTTCCCGAAGATTGAAAGAAGCAAAGAACTCAGCGACGAGAACCAGGCTATCTTCCTTTTCTCATCGATTACAGCATTGGGCGGAGTGACTATCTCCGTTCAGACACCGAGAACTTAACTACTTGGTAAGTGCTTCTTTCGTTTAGATGCATTATACGTGTTCGATAAAAGGTTGCTTAGAACTTCAAAGAATCTAAACTTGAAAAATCACCATATCCAAAAGACACTAAAAAATAACCATATCAATTTGGAGTCTCAGTTTCTCTAATGCCTGAATATGTTCCGTTCCCACTATAGATATCACAGCACCAACTCTTTTGTTTGATTGGATTTACCAAAACCTGAAGAACAAAATCTTTGGCAGTTTCTAGCCTTTTCCATTGGGCATTGAGAGAACATTGGTGTACAACGTAGAAGTGATTTTTATGTACGCTTGTAAATGCGATCTTCGAAAAGCAAAAAACCAAGGATCAGGGGAATGACGTCTTTGCCTCGTGTTAGATTAGGTTTTCAAGTTCGGCTCGACTGTTCACCTCAGTTCTTCTCATCTTTCTCAAATTCCGAGTCCCTGAACCTGCGTCCCATTTGTTCGTGGTCCCGGTGTTGCAAATGCATTTTCTTTCCAAGCAACCTTATTTCAGATCGAATTGAGCAAAAGAAGTGGTAAAGCATGATGTCATCTTTCTGTTTGACAGAATTTCCATCTCTCTTTTACTGTGTGGTCACGTATTTCTATTTTTCACAAAGCTGCATATGTTACTAGAAGGCTGTGATTGTCAATTTTTTTACTTAAAAGAATTCCTTTGTTATTTGAACAACCCCATGCATGTATTGGGGACTCTATCTTGTATGCTGGTCCCTTTGAAGTGGGTGTACGTTGGCAACTTGTTTCATGTGTTAATGAAACTGTGAAGACATAACCTGTGGCAAATAACTTGATTGGAGAATCTGTCTTGCACTTGGGATTACCACTCACACTCCTTGTTATTATGTACATAGGCAAATATCAATCTTACTTTTATCATTCTGTTACATGTGGAATTATCACTCTTAATTTTTTTCTCTATCTGCACAGAGGCAACTAAATGGCTTCTCTTTATGGCCAGAAATTGTTTCTGATGCCAAGTTCAGAGCAATAGCAGAAGTTGGAAAATAGAAATCAAGTCAATGATAACATGAATTTTGTGGCTTTGATTGAAATCATATTCTATCCCTTTGAGGAAAATGTAAAAGTAAAATAATGGACTTTCTTTTTCATCCCCCCCCCCCCTCTTTTTCATCCCACTTCTCACCCCTTCCTCATTAGATAAAAGTCATTTAATAGAGTGTTCTTGAATACTGTAGGTGAAAAGAAAGGACATGGATGCTTTCAAGGCTTTCAAAGCCTGTGTTCCAGTTGCATGGAGCCATAATCTATATGTTACCTTGGTGAGGGGCATGCCAGGCACAAGGAGGCTTCATAGACGCACCCTGGAGGCATTGCGGCTCCGCAAATGCAACAGAACCATTGTGCAACGGAATACACCTTCACTTAGGGGAATGCTTCAACAGGTTTTAAAAGCTGGCTATGACAAGTGATACTCTTTTTTCTTCAAATGAGATTTGTGATTTGTCATCCTAATTTTTCTTCATATCTAATTCTATTTTCATAGGTTAAGAGATTGATTGTGATTGAGACAGAAGAGATGTATAAGGCTCGCAAGCAAAAAGAAGCAGCTCACCGAGCTCTACGGCCTCCATTGGTTGTGAACCATTCCATACCCGATTCTTCTTAGCAATCATGTGAGATTCTTCACAGGTTGGTTCCTTCACTGCTTCTTTCATGTTTATTCTAACGGCTCAATAAACATGAGTTTCTATGAAGTGGGCTTGTAACAAAATTTTTCCATCACATGCATACATTAGGTCATACATTTCAATATCTGAATCATTGATTTAAGTTTCTCATGATCATATTACGAATGGTCATCTTCTATCGTTATTTATTGTAGTCATGGTTGTTGTTTGAATGCTGTATCATAAAACCTTCATTTATACACTTGAATGGGATAATGCTATCTCCCAGACTTGGTTGGAGATTTGGCGTACTTGGGATGGTTCCAGTATAAGATAATCCAGTGTTAGATGTTTTCCCAAAAAAAAAAAGTTGTTAGATAATGCCATCTTCCAGACTTGGTTGGAGATTTGGCATACTTGGGATAGTTCCAGTACAAGATACATTGGTTTTCTGTATGGCATTTGCATTTTTATTTAATTGGTCTTCCCACCATAATTTGACCCATCAGCTGGAAAAATATTGTTATGCTTAATGGTCAACTATTTTGAGGGAGAATCTAGCAGCAGAAGCAGCCTTCTGTGGCAAGGAGAGTTTTTTTTTCTCCCTTCGCTAAGAGGTGCCGTTCATTACCTGACTGAGCAACCCCTCAATAATGTAGTCTTATCTTTGTTAAAGGTAGATAACCTAACTTTTCTTTAATTTCTAATGGAGGATGGTCTTGAGGCTCAAAAATGTTGGAAGTCGATGGATGCATGCTATCTATTTCACGCTTTATAATAGGTTACTAATTATTCACTTAGGGTATGTTTGGCATAGTTTCTGGTCCAAAATACCATTTCTGAGTCAGAAGAAACTTTTGTGTCTGATTTTGGAGTAACAGTATATCATCAGGTGCTGTATGGTAAAACTTAGAATCTCCCCCCCCCCCCCCCCCAAAAAAAAAGAAGTCTTTTTGAAACTAAAAGATACATGTTTGGATTGTGTATTCACAGACAATCCTTTTTTGGTCAAGAATGGACAATTCATTTATTAGAATAAAATGGGGGGGGGGGGGGTGTACTATAAATTTCCAAAAACCCCCACCTTGTTTGGTTCACTAGGTGGAAAAATGAACAGATAAGCTTCCTTAAATTAAGGAATCTGACTACTGACGTGTCACTTAACTTTTCCCATCCCATGCTTAAAAAAAGTCCCTCCAATTTGGGTGGGACTTCGTGGAAACTTAGATAAGCTTGTGGGGCCCTTTTTTTATGTTTTTCCTTTCCTTTCCTATTCCCCCACCCAGTACCAGTGGGTCCCACATGTCTATCTTTCCCACCCCCTTTTCTCTTGGAACAAATGGTTCCTAAGGGAAGAATTTCTTTAATCTGTGGATGAGGTGGGGGTGGTGATTTGTGAATATAGAATTTGTGCTGTGCACAGTTGTTGCTTTCCAGAGCTATAAGTTTTGTGTTACTAAAGACTTTCCAGAGCAATTTGTTTCATTCAGTGCATTTATTAAAGAAATATACGAGAATAGATTGGGCAATACATACAGGATTGATTCCATTTCTGCCCCACAAAGATTTTTGACAAGTTACCATAAAGAGCAGTAGTCATTCAATGTTCTTCAAAAGTTATTTTTGTTGATATTGAGCCTTTAGGCTCTACGAATGGATGGCATGGCAG
This sequence comes from Hakea prostrata, assembly GCF_041222555.1. Classification (NCBI taxonomy): domain Eukaryota; kingdom Viridiplantae; phylum Streptophyta; class Magnoliopsida; order Proteales; family Proteaceae; genus Hakea; species Hakea prostrata. The sequence goes on from NC_142600.1 coordinate 2,502,660, forward strand.
CTGCTACTGCTAGTGCTGTCTTCCCCTTTTTTAAAATTTTTTGGGAGAAATAATGCTGTATGTGCTTGTTCGAGTACTGTAATCATCCAAAAGTTGTTAACTGCATGATTTAGATTAGTCTGGCAATATTTGGTTGAGGTTGACAATGGATGATTCTGGAAACCATGTCTGTATATGGGTGTTATGATTGAACCTGCAGTGTGTTTTCTGTCACTATATCATCCCTACTGTTGCTTTGAATAATCCATCCTGGTTTTGGTTATTCATGTGCTTTTTTTTCCTCCTCAGGGGTTGTGCAGTTTGGTGGACGTGGTTTGCTGAAGAGCTATTGTTTTATCAGTATTTTTTTGCTGGACAATATTATATTAGTTCTTCTATCATTACTATTGTCACCATTTCGAGACAAGTAGAGAATTGAGGCATAAATTAAGAATGGAAACTAGAGCAGATCCATGCTGTAGCAATAAAAATCTGGTTACCATATGAAGATCAGCACTGCATTCATGATTTTAAACGAGAACTGGAATTGCTCCCACTTGATTGCTTGTATGTAACGATGATGATTTCGTTTTTAAAACAGAGTGCACAGCTTTCAACAGATAGAAACTTGATTCCCTTGCTACCAATGCTCCTATTACATTGTTTCAGCTGGATTGTTTACACGTCTGAATGGGAACTTATTCATTGTTTGGAACTTTAGTTCGGTTAGGATTGATACTGCACAATTAATTTTTTATTTTTTATTTTTTTTGAAAGGTAGCTTGTTACTATGGGTGAGAACTAAATAATTAATATAAATATATGCCGCTGTGGGTGCAAACCCAGGACCTTCCCATGGGAGGGCGGGTCTTTAACTGCTTGACAAACCCATAATTGGCTAGTATGTTTTTTTATGACTTCATTTATGTTGTTCAAAGTGCTTCTCTTCCTTAATACTACTTTGTGGTTTGATTTTACAAACTTACTGAATGTTCTGTTGGAGCTTCAAGTTCTATTCGCCTTCGTCTGGGACTGATTGCTGTCATCTTTTGCTGGTTGGCTGTGGATTTAGACTGTAAATGTATTGACTTTTTCTCTGTTCTTTGAGACAATCCTTAAGTTTAAAAGGGGAGAATTGTTTTGATTTATTTTCTTGTTTTAGGTGGTAGTTACTTCTTCATTCTCCTCATGTATGGGTCTGTACACTACCACTTGGACAGGGTTACTGGCGTGGTTACATTTTTTACTAGCAGTATCAGATATGCTTCATAGAGTGTATAACCCCTGGCTGCCAAGTGCCAATAGTATTACTTCCACTTTTTAAGCTTGTTCCAGGAATGTCAAGGTTCTATGTCATCTTGGATGTAAAATGTGTGTTTAGTAAGATATTTTAAGGGAAAAAGAAGAGGACCAATTGCATGCAAGAAAATGTCACTGTTGATCTTAGAAAGTTATACAGTTTTTGAGTTAGATTTACTGTCACTGTTGATCTTAGAAAGCTTATTAAGACCTCTTTGTTGAGGTTTGACAACTATGTTGTCTTATATATTTCTAGAACAGAGAATACTGCAGCGAATTTCTTGGCTATGGGAGCCCGTTGTTTAGGCATGTCTAAAGTTTGGTGGATACAACCACCTAGAGGTTTTTATCCTTTGTGTTGTGTTCCTGTTGGGAGAATTTTTCCAGACTTGTTTCTTTAAATGCATTTTTTGTATTTGGCCAAAAAAATAAAAAAATCTTAAAAAGTTCTCACTGTCTTCTTGTTTTCAACTTTACAGAATTTTATGCCCAACTACACACTTCCAACATATCAACTTCTTTTCCTGCCTTTCCCGTTGTTGGAAATTGGAAGGGGTATCAGTGGATTTTAGATTTCTTTTCCCCTGCTCACGTACCTAGTTCCGTGTAAGAAGTTGGAGAACCTTTTATCGACATTTTAGTTTTTCAAAGCACCCTTCCAATTGTTTGACCAGTCAAATCGTGATCGATAGTAGCATTTCTATTGGTTATCGGTTTTCCTCTCGTTTCGTTTTTGCTGCTACATGAGATGGTCATTGTTGAAATTTGGACCTTTTTACAGATATGACGAATCTTTTTCTTTGGCACTGCCTTTGCAAGCTCAATAAGTTGAAATGCATGATGACTCATGGAACCAGGAAGATACTTTCAGGAAGAGCACATGGTTTGGCCCGTTTTTGACTATTTAATATAAGAATGGTGGAATTACTCTTTTGGAGGATATTATCATGGTTTTGGAAATGAGCTGATTTCATATGTTGCATACGTCATTGTAAGTTCGTAGACTAGGCGTTTATTAAAATTTACGTGATCAGTTTTAGGGTAAAAAATGTCTAAAAGGGTGAAAAGTCAATATTTTGACTAGTTTTGTAAATGCAAAATCAGTTTTGACTAATTTTGTAAAGTAAAACATTTAGTGACTATTTTTGTAATGGAAAACCTAAAAGCAGCTAATCATGTAATTTTTCCTATTTCTTTTGAAGCATTTTGCATCACATCATGTTAACTGATAACCCTATAAGGGGGACACGTGGGACGGGTTTTTGTTCGCGCCGCGTGGATATCGTTTGTTCCGGCGCTAGGTTGTGACTCCTGTGGTTAAAATAATCGAACTTCAAATGCCTTTAATTTTTAAAGACTTTTCTAATTTACAATCAAGCAACCTTTGTTTGATATAAAATTATAAAAAGGTCAAATTTAGATGTGCCCGCTTGAGATAAATGTGGTGTTAGGTCCATATATCTTCTATGTTACACAAGCTCATGGCACTCTGAGTTGGTTGGCTTCCCTTGGAACATTCTTCATGTGAGGTTATCATGAGATGTTTGGTGAAGTCTTGGTTGCCAAAAGGGGGTGCTTGTGAGGTTCGATCACACATCCCCATCCCTTCACTATTGGTTATCATCCCATGGTTTGCAATCGAGCTCCTAAGAGTCGAGCATCATCACTGAGGCTTGTAATTTTCTAGAGCTTATTCATGGACTCAAGGTCAAGCCCCTTAGTCCGCTTTTTGACGATTCGGTTCATGGGAGCATACGCCCAGTCCAACCACGGGTTCAAGATTAAGCTTAGGAATGGTTTAATGTGTCGGCGATATCGCCAAGTTGCTGATGGGACATGAATCCCCTCACTCGAAACGACATAAACAATAAGTCAACAATATAGCATAATTTCGTTTAGTTTTTCATCAATTTTTCATTTGATTTTTGCCAAAGTGACTCCGGGGTGCGCTACCCACACACCTCCACAAGGGTGGCCTTTGTGGACCCCTAAGCTCACCGAAGAGCGGAACCTCATTTCCCTTGGCAACATAACATGAAGCATGAACCATACTGAACATAATTGTATAATGAATTGTAGACTTTAGTATACTTATGTTCTCTTTACATGTTTATATTAGTTTATATGAGTTTTTCAGACTTACAATTTACCTGCATATAGCCCAGCATGTGCCAATCATCAATTTTTCATTTGATTTTTGCCAAAGTGACTCCGAGGGTGCACTACCCACACATCTCCACAAGGGTGGCCTCTGTGGACCCCGCTAGCTCACCGAAGAGCGGAACCTCATTTCCCTTGGCAACAAAACATGAAGCATGAACCATATTGAACATAATTGTATAATGAATTGTAGACTTTAGTATACTTATGTTCTCTCTAATGTTTACATTAGTTTATATGAGTTTTTCAGACTTACAGTTTACCTGCATATAGCCCAGCATGTGCCAATCAGGAACTTCAGATTATGTGATGTTTTAGACTAGAATAATGTTCTCAGTTTGTTTTTTGGCTTCAAATTAGGTTTCACAACAAAATTGAAGCCAAAGCGACCCTAAATACCCTTGAAACTCTGGGCCGAATTTTCATCAATACCCTTCCAAAAGTTGCCATGTTGCTCTCGAATGGTATTGAGAACTGAACCAACAAAATAAAAAAAGTTTTTGAGTCTGTCAGAAAGACGTACAACCACCCCACGATTGGAACCAACCGTGAGAACGATCCTCTACAGCTTGATGAATTTCAAGAAACTCAACGAAGCCGTTAATCACGCTCTGGTAGCACGGCCACGATTCATCCACCAGACTTAGGTTCCTGTCTCCTTAGAACTCAAGGATATAGAGGTACGAGCCTATAGAACAGATCCTGTTCAAGTAAGGTCATAACATATGAATGGAAGTATCCAAATATAAACGACATTTTCACAATTTCTTTTCCCGATGTGGGACTATTGGATTAAATCGCTTTTCGGTATCTTTTGCTGAAAAACCAGAAAGTGTGGCTTTCCCATGGGCATGACCTTTTTGGTGTAAAAATCTGCCTCGAGTTCCAATTCCAATGCAGTTTTTAAAACCACGAGGATGAAATGCCCGACAAAATTTTCTTTTCCCCCTTTTATAAAAATCACATTTTTTTTAGGGTAGGTTAATGAAATTCACACTGCTCATTTCAATTTAAGGTCAAATTGAATTTCTAAAGGAAGCTCGATAGCTGCGCAGCTAACACGCAAGGTAGGTCGGTATTGGGATTTAATTACTTGTGTTAGTTTATTTGAGAAAATTGATTGATTGTAGGAGACCATCTGTGCCATTATCCACTAGATGAGGAATATCAATTAACCACCCAGAGACTGATTTTAGCTTATACGGTCCATTTCTTGGTTGAAAATCCCTCTTACGAACTTGGTAATGGTGCTTTTCAATGTACCCAGTCCACTACCCAGTATGAGATAACTCATCATTGTGCTTCGCCCTGCTTAACAACATGTCCGCTTCTGTGAACGTAATGGAATTCATGTGCGACTCCCAAGGACAATTTCTTCCATCCCTGATAAGCAGGAATTTGCATTATACGTGTTGCAGCCGAATTTTGTTTATTTAAATATTTTTTTTTTTGATAGGTGTTGCAACCGAATCTGACTTATTGAGTCAACCACAATAAGACCCTGGTTGATTGGGTAGAGAACTGTTCATAGAAACCGAGTGAAAACAGGCCTGACTAGGGAGGTCAGGGAGCCATGCACCTCCGATGAGCAAATTAGATTCAATAACACCACCACATGAGAAAAAGCTTTTAAAGCTCCAAGTGAGTAGTTAGAGAGCACTCAGAGAGTACATGAGCAGTACTATTAAATGAGATAGGTGGAGTATTTATAGTGTCACTTGACCATTGAGACTCGTCAGATTGTACAATTAGCTCAAATTTCTTCCACGAAAGACATCATGTCGATGCAAGAGTTAACCTCCCTGACATGTTGACCCCTATAGTTAACAAGTGGAAATGGTAGCCTAACATGACAATGTTGACACGCACGGCCGCCGATGTTTTTGTAGATGTGACGCTTGAGACAAATGTAGTGTTAGGTCCACATATCTTCTTTGTTACACAGGCTTATGGCTCTCCAAGTTGGTTGGCATCCCCTCCTGGAACATTCTTCATGAGAGGTTTGGTGAAGTTCTGGTCGCCAAAAGGGGTTTCTTGGGAGGTTTGATCACACATCCCCAATGCCAGTCCCTTTTCGATTTGGTTGGACTTGAGCATTATCACTAAGGCTTGTTAGTTTCCCGAGCTTATACATGGACTCAAGGTCAAGCCCCTTGGTTCGCTTTTCGAAGATTAGGTTCATGGGAGAATATACCCAGTCCAACCACCGGTTTAGGCTCAGGTACTTGGAATAAAATGATGTAACAAAATACGTGATTTTCTGTATATTACTTCTTAACTTTGCTCCTTTATCTCCTCTACAGTGTGATGAATTTCAAGAAACTCTTTTAGTGGATCAACGTTGAACTTTCTGTGATTATTTGTGCAGTAAATCAATGATTTTCATTATAAATACTGCACAAATAAGCAAAACGGTATAGACTCTTTTAGTGGGTCAACGTTGAACTTTCTGTGATTAACCCGAATGTAAAATTGCTTCAGTCGGTCATTAAATGCAATGCGTATGTCGAAGTCATACGCATTAAGAACTGATCACAAGGTCAAGCAGAATGGACATCTGAGTTGTCTTTTTTCTTGAATGCTTCCTCGCAGAGATGGCAGAAAATTCACTCAGACTAAGCAAGTAGGGCGGCTGTCTACTAGTTGGGGACTAGAATACCTGGTCAATTGTTGTATCAATTCAATCATTTTCCATTATTTTTGGGAGTCAGATTCGTTTTAGTTGGAATTGGAAAGACGAATATATTATATATACCCGGATTCTCAGGGTATGTGACAGTGGTGAGGGTAGATCGAGGTTGCATCGTTGGGAGACGATGTAAGCAAAATTTATTATTGGAACTCTCTCATTGCACTTTTCGGCTGTCTATTCAAACCAGATCAGTGGATGGAGGCATGGAGCTACCCTCATGTCCAAGGTATGCACTTTTTTCTTCTACACAGGGCACCAGTTTCCTAGAAGCAAGCAATTCAATCGTTAGTTTTCTGGAGTTGAACTTGAATGCTGGGTATTAAATTCGCAATTCTGTGCTACCTACGGTAACCTAACCATGGAGAGCTACCTGCTCATGCTCATGCCGTGTGTAGTAGTTCTTGTGGTTGACTTTGACGTCTACTTATGCAAGAGCATGATGGTTGGGTTGTAGTCTCTCTCACATTGACACGGCAAATGCTCATATAATAGTGACATTTAGGATCATGGCTAGTGGATCAGGATGTGATTCGTTGGCATGAGAGGCCTTGTCACGTACTTCTTTCCTGTGCTTGTATGATATTTAGCTCAGATGCACGGTTCCGATATGATGTTATCCTTGCTCATGAAGAGTATGTTGGTACGTGTAGCGTAACTACTGTGCGTGATACTCGACTAAGGATTCATATAACTAAAGGTGAAGAAATTAATCAACCTTGAATTCAGGAATTAGAATTCATTTCTTATATAAGATGCAGTGATTATGAGATAGGGAAATTAAGGTCAACCTATCAGCATCGAGTAAGGACTCTCCCTAGTAGTAGTTCCTCATCCCTGCTTTCATATAAAGCTAACGGATTCCATTGCGAATCATAAGATTCAATGCAAAACCTAACATTGAAAACCATTGGGACTTTATCCAACCCCAATTTAATTTAACTACTTATTAAGTAGAATATATGCAACCTGCAGTGGGTCCTATTCCCCGGGTCCCCACTGCCTTATCCTAATTTTTCACTTGTAATAATAAATATTGGAAAGTTAATAGGTCGTTATCCCTATGGGGTTTGCCACTTCGTTATTCAAGATAAGATTGTGGACTAAAAGCTTAAAAAATATTATCATCTTTGGCTCACGAGATATTATTATCTATCTACAATACTGAGAGAGAGAGAGAGAGAGAGAGAGAGAGGGTGATATAGTTCTTCAACGATGATGATGATGGTCACTTCAGTAATCTAAGTTGATGCATAACAGCTTGCTTTTACAACACCAATGCAAGCAAAAGAGAGTGCTGTGCTGACACCTCAAAAAGGATGTTTTCTTTTTATTTTTGGTTGAGCTGAGACTGACAGATTCTATCTTATCTAGTTAAACTACAACATCATTTTCATTAGAGAGGAGAACCGGACACCGGTGCAATAGGGTTTGTTTCTAGTGAGCTACAAAATCCAGAATTGGAGCCGGTTCCATCCTATGCAAAGATTATCTTATTCTATTTAAGAAATAATAATCAACAGTTTATTATTATACATTAAAATACGACACAAGGGACGCGACGCTTACACAGTTACACGGACATGTCCACTTTGAGAAGAATGAGGACAAATTGCCAAGTAGTAAGTGACTCATGGTCCCCCCCACCTTATTCATCATCCTTATCCCTTTGGTTTCCTATTTTCTTGCTTTTTGCTGAATCAATAGCTGGAATTCCATCTCATCTCGTGTGCAGTACCTAACTCCTTATCTGTATTGTCTACGTCACTATGACCCACAATAGTATGGATTTGGTCCTACCATACAGAAAAGAAAGAAGAAAAAAAAAAGCTCATTCGAGATGACTCGAGCTTTCAGTGGGCGACAGCCAAACGTTGACGCGTTAACGTTGACGGATTTCCAATCCTTCTTTGAGATTCTCCTCTCCTTACTCAGAAGAATATCCGAAAAATATTGAACACCACTTGTAAAGAAGAATATTTTACGATAGGTCAGAAACAAACAGACCCTTCGTGAAACGGTTTAGTTTGGAATCTGTTAGTTTGACGGTTATAATCCCAAGAACCACCTAAATTTCCGGCTTTCCTCGGATTCATTGAATCAAGACTTAGTCAAGAGTCCGGTCTACTTCTCTGAATCACTCTATCAGCATGGGAAACTAATGGAAATAATTGATTATTTCCACAGATTATTCTCCCCAAATAATAATTTAGTCTATTCTTTATTTAGCTTCACGATGATATTTTCTTATCAACAAAATCACAAATAATTGTTATTTCCAAAAGATTATTCTCTCCAAATCATAATTTAGCGCAGATTCATTTTATTTGGTGAAGTTTTATTGTCTAGAATCTGGATCCATGTTGATAATTTTTTGTAAACAATATCACAAGTGATTCTCTCCTTTTTTTCTTTTTTTCTTCAATTTCACAAGTAATTCTCACTTCCAAAAACGTCCAGATTCAAGGTTTCAAATCACTTCATCATACTTCCGTTCATCTTCATCATACTTCCGTTCATCCACGTAATCGTTCTTTCCCACAAATAATTAATTTTTCCCCATTTTTATTCAGATAAATTTGTTATTATTATGTTCCAGTCTCATCTGAAGATTCAATTTGTTCCAAATAGAACAAGGCGAACGATCTGCTCATCCAGTAATGGACCACTACGACGAATACACTAGTTCCTGCAAACGAAATAACACACAGAAAACAAATCAGATTTCAAATAACCAAATAAACAGTAAAATAAAAAACGTAAATTAAAACGATTGAAAAACGAACTTTACCTCTACGAAATGAAATCGAATGATACGTACACGATTGTTGTAAGACGAGCGTATGAAAGAAATCCCTGTCAAATCAGATGACCAAACAATACGAACACCGTACCCCAATGACGGAAACGGAAACGGAAACTGGCAACGCAGATGACCCAACAGATCATGGAAAATTAAAGATGCCACATGACAATCTTGAAGGCTTTCCAACCCAGATCAATTTTGTTAGTTAGGAATTATGATTAGCCTTAATGTTATGATTGCTTGTGCATATCTGATCATTAGCATCAAAACTTGTATATACAAAGTTGCTCGATCTCGTCTCAGATTTTAGGGGGATTTTTGGTCATCGGAATACAATAAGAACGACGAAGCCCCTTGGTGCCGATCGCCTTTCCCTCAATTTGCGGCTTCACGCAGCGCATTTGTGGTGTCTCAACTCTCGACTTCGTCAAGCAGTAGAATAGACTTAAATAGGAGGATCAAAGGATATTACTGAACGAACCTTCAACCGATCACGAGCCTTCAGCACTCGACATTCTAGAAAGCCGACTAGGTCTAGGCTGGAATCCGGCTCTTCTCCTCTGGCTGTGAGAAGACGGTCGGATCAAAGCAGCCAGAGCTCTCTTTACCCATTCTCCCTCAACAGTGCCAATCCGAACCAGAGAATTAGTCATCGCGGACCTTCTAGCGTTCAAACGATTGGAAGGACAAGATGCCGCACGATGATGATGTGAACCGCTCAAACCTTTGTGGAGGCTACAGCGAAAAGAACCAGGATGATTCGTCGGAGAGCACATACACGTTCTCTTCGGAGACGATGGAGCTGAAAGAGGATAATTCTGCTTCTTCACAACCTGTTCACGAGGAGAAGCCGCAATCGATCTGCTAGGTGAAACAGATCTATCGAATGAAAAACGAACCGACGACGCCGCCGCCGACGGAACGGATCCACAGAGATTGACGCGTGTTGGAGACGCTGATCCATTGAAGAAACCAGTAGAACGAGAAGAGAAACTCGAACTTGCAGAGGCGAAACCAGTCGATGAAGACGAAGTACGGAACCTTCCACACGGTTCAGAGATTCGAGAAACTAATCCACTGGATCTAGTTCTAGTTCTAGAAGCCGCCATTACTGAAACTTGATTTACAAGCGATAGAGAGAGAGACGGAAGAAGAAGAAAATTGAGAGAGAGGAAGAGAGGAGATCTTGACCTAAAAGATGCCTTTGGCTCTCAAGTCCGGCAAACCTAGAACGCCTCAACCGCTCCTTTTATAGCATTCTCAAGTAGTGGATCCACGGTTACGTCGTCTTCGGGTGCTAATTCGAATCCAACGGCTGCACAAAACGACGAATTCTGGAGCCGCCGGTTTCTCCAATGGCGTTACGAGGGTTCCGAAGAGGTTGCCAGGTGTGAGATAGGAATTATGGGTCTGAGAGCACGGAAATTTGGCTTACACTTTAATGTTCCAATAATTACGAACAATGCCATTTTCATAGGACGAAAATATCCCTGCCTTTTTTCTTATTTTGCAAGGATGCCATTCCCAGTGGCACGCATTTTATGGAAAGCGATTTGTATCGCCCACAGGTAAGGATCGGTTTAAAAGGTTCAATTCACTTTAGTACATTTTTACCTTGGAATTAATAGGTTTTTAAATGATTTATTAACAGTTGATAAATTGTTTTTCGTGAATTTTGTGAATTCGAAATTCAAAGAAACGAGACGAAATTGGGTTTTATACAATTCCGGTCTAATACTTGAAGTCGAACCATCGATCAACCACTACCGGGTATCAGCTGTGGTAGATTAAGAAGGATCTAGTGGTAATTTAATAATAAGTGTGATGGTCATGCGTGTGAATTATTACAAAAACACCTAATTTAACTCGGGCAGCAAACGGAAACCTAACTAATTTTGTGGGCGCCACCCATAGTTTCAGGCTTTCAGCTTTTCCTTTTCGCTCTTTCCGGGTACGGACCCGGTTTTGGTCCCACGGTATTCCTAGTTCCTACAGTGATATTCCCCATTTAAAGCTCACCATTGTTGGTGAATTCCTTTATAGACTTTGATTCCTTAACGGTCAAAATTTTAGGAAGACAATGGAAGGTTCGGATACTCATGCAAATAAAATATATAGAGTGGTGTCATGTCATGCAATATGTGTTAGTCCCAAGTATACTAACACTATTAGCTTCAATTAAGTATATTCAAATTTCAAATGTAAAAATATCAAAATATTCATCAGATTATTTAATACATTATGTTAATATAGGTCTTAATTGATCATTAAGCATTAGTTATACAAAAAAAATATAAATAACCTGAGAGGCATTTTAGGTCATCCACGTTTGAAATTTGAATATGCTTAACGACAACTAACGGTGTTAGTTTGGTTCGGACCCACAAAATATATCACACTAAGGAAACCCAATATTAATTTGTAAGTCCACTAAGAGGACTCACACGTAAAAAACTCAAATATACATATAAAGAAATTTGAGAAATTTTCCTTGTCAACCCCTGAGTTACCTCAAATTAATGTCACACTTGAAATTATCTAATTTATCAATCCCCTTGTAAGGTGAACATATGTGGATGATATCTCTGTTGTTAGAAAATAACAATTAACTGTTGATGTAAGTAAGTTAAACTTTTCAAAGAAATAAGATAATATTGAACGAAAAACCTATGTTCAACTTGTTTATTTGTCTTCCTGTATTGTTTGCGACTTCTTTCTCTTCCAATCATATATCCTCATATGGCTCATGGATAATGCTTTAAACTTCAGACTTAGAGGTAATGTTGGTAATGGATGAATAAGAACAGACTAATAGCATTAGTAATAGGGGATTCAGCTGATAAATTGAGTATTCAAGGGATGACATTAATTTTAGGGAGTAACTCAAGGGATCAAACTACAAATTTCCATAAAAATTTTGAAATAGTGAAAAAGTCAGACTTTTATTTTGAGTAATAATTCACAATTTTGACTTTCCTTGATCGTATATGTAACAATTCGTACACCTCTTATATATTAAAGTTCTTTTCTACCAAAAAACAAAATTTTGAAATATAAAAACCCTTAAAATCTTGACTATTCAACTAGGTTAAAGGTTTTATGCATGAATATACATGAGAATGAGGAACTGTATATTATACTAGATCATGCATGATTATTGCAAATAATTATAAGCATGATATACACCAACCATTGTAATATACAAATATATCACAATCAAGTCTAGGTAACTTATGGAACTGTGTATTTAACTGGCGTCCTGTTACATGAATCTGATGCAACTAACTATATTACTTATCCTTCGTGTCATTCACTACTTTCATGTAAAGAAACATGAAAACTTGTACAATTCATTTAAACATATTAATATGAATTTTTAATTTGCACTTGTTTGCTTAGTCTCTCATCATCCTTGTCATTTAATGGAAAATAATTTCCACTCTTATTCAATCCCAAATTATTGTGTGATCTTGAAAGACAATCGTATGACTAAACTTAATACTTGGCGTGCAAAATTAGGTGATTTAAAAATATAATATAGATTAATTCAGTGTATTTAAGATTGGAAATCAACTTCTAACGATGACTTGGTTTTCAATATATGATTTTAATCTTAACCAAATATACCCTAAAACTTGTTTAGTTCACAAGTAACTGATTGAAGGAAAATATCATTGTTGATTAAGTTAGAAAATCCGATGAGATAGCATCTAATACAAACCCATGTCTGGAATGCTTAGAAAGAAAGAAATTTAGAGGCGGGGGACAGAAATTAGAAGATAGGGGGTAGGGGGAAGAAGAAATTAGAAGGAGGAAACTTTGCAACTCCTCTCAAACTTATCTCTCTCAGAATCGGACTTTGCCTTTGAACGGTGGGCTGCGCCGGTCAAAATTTCGATCTTGACTATCGAAATTCAACGGTCAAGATCGAAATTTCGGATCTTACGGCCGAAATTTCGGCTTGATGATCCTGCGCATTTATGGCGCAGGATACAAGCTTTTTCGCTCAAAATCACATTCTCACTTCACTTTCTAATTACAAACTGTAACACCTCCATCACTCTATGCCTCTCCCCATATGTTTTTCAAATTCTACTCATGCCCATGCAATAGCACAAAAGGTGCATTTTGATTTTTCAAAAAAATTAGGATTCCCTTCTAGGATAGAGAAAGTGGTAGGTGTCAATTTGAAGAGCTAATCGTTGGATATTTGAGATACTTTTAATTTGTTAAATCAGTTTTTAAAGTTATCCTTCACAAACATCTTCACCTGATCGCTCACTATTGGCTCAAGTTGCAATAGTGCAAGATCATTCCATCCCACACTTCTCTTTAATGTTGAAGGAGCAAAATTTTTGTACTTAGTTTCGCAATTAAGAAGAGAAACATAAAATCGAATGATCCGGCACGACCACTAGCCCCAATGCATCCCATGAACCATAGGCTGAGATCGGCTATCCCTAATTACGCTCTTTTATACTTCTGCATGACACATAAATCGTTGTTTACAAAAAATTTCACGGGGTATTCAAGGATTCAACTTTCGAGACCCGAAACAATCGCAGATCAAAAACGTAGAGGGTTTTCATGATTCACTTTGCTGACACACATGACCCAAACTGTGGTATTTCCTTCGATGACACTCGCAAAGGTTTTACCTTTTGCTGCGCTAATGGATTGACTTCTTTTCTCGATAATGGATGAGCTTAGGATTTCAACTGACATTGGAAAATGATGAAAATTCTATTGTTACCAAAGAAAATGATGAATCTCTTTGATGCTTAGTCAAACTCATACGATTGGATTGTTTTAACCACTTGATAGTCTCTGCATTTTGAATAAAGTTGGATTCTTACAGCAATATGTAAAGAAACAAAAATGATGAACAAAACTCAATATTGAAAAGAAATTCGTCAGAGGCTTCGGTTTCTTATTTATGAGAGGATTAAAAAATAATTATTCGGGACAGTTATTACAATCTTTGATACACCAAAGACCATCAGATACTCAAGCCTACTTGAAACAATTCTCTGATGATCTATTGGGAATCACCCTCTAAAGAACAATTTAATGACTGAGTTAAATCACATTGCGCATGGCCCTCTAAAGAACAATTCTGAACCTTAAATATGAGCTAAATCAAATGCAATTATCTGCATTGACTACATAAAGACATGTTACAATTAATTAAAAAAACTCTGCACAAGTCGGCAAATAACCTCATTTTTTCATCTGCGACGGAACTTGGGTCGTACTGCAATCACACCCGGCCTCGCCTCATCGAAACAATACCTGTAACACAATGGAATTCATGGGCGGTAAGATCTTGGCCTTGGCATCTACCAAAAGAACAGAAGGAACACGAATTTAACGAGTTTAAGTTTTGTTGGAGGCAAGTGTGAACATGAATCTCACCCATTCTCAATGAGGAAACTTCTGATGGCTGAAGGCAGAGCAGCTTCACCTCGACTGTGGTTACCAATCCCTGTCATGAAATAGTGTCTTCAGTGCCATGGTAAATCCTCATCAAGGGTTAAACTTTGAAGCACAATTTAAAAAGACCATCTAATGCAGGTTTCTGTGATTGAGGATGGTTTTTCAAGGAGGCTCATATATTGATTTTCAAGATGATTGAACATTACACATCTTCTACCCAAAAAAAAAAAAAAAAAGAAAGAAATAACATTACAAATCAAGCATGTGCATTCTCTATGATTATCTGATGAGAAGGATTTACAACTCCAGAAGGTAGAATATATAGCAGATGGAAGTATCATGTGACATTAAAAGTGGTATCAGAGATATCTGAATTTAAGGCCAGTTGAATAAGCAGTAAATAGCAATACCACCACCTCCCACATGGGAGCTACAAGTCCGCAAGTACATGGGGCATAAACATAAAAGTACAGAATACATACTTTCAGCTATATCTCACATGTTTTCTTTTCTGTTGCAGACAATATGTGGTGAAGGAACAACATTCAAGGCATATGCAAATAAATAAATAAAATCCCACAGCTGCTACAGAATGCAGCTATAGATTTCAACATATTGGACATTCATCTGTATGCATCTCAATATAATTTAGTTGGACAGGTGAAACTCAGAGTCCAACTCAGTGCATCTAGTGTGCCATGTGCAAGTACTAATTGTGCATATTTCTTGAGTATATATTTTCATGTGCACCTATTATGAGTAACAGCTACTATGGAATTAAAAAATAGTGTCAGGATCTGCACTGCACAAAGTTGGCTATTATATACCCTACACATATTTCTTGCCACATGACAGGAAATATAAGCATTTTACGAACAATATAATTCTTACCATTACATATTTTTTGGTTTTGTCCATTTAAATTGGATTTTTGGATCTATGGGAAAATATGAAATCTTGAAAGCCGGTAAGAACATCAATGACATTACAGTGAATATAGTTGAAGCCTTTTACCTGTGATAACTTCCAATATTGCTCGTCTCTGACTGGATAATGCATAGTTTTGTCTGTCAGGTTTAGGCTTCATGCCCTTGCAATTAGGTGACCCGAGTGATGGAGGACATGTTATCTCAACTTTGGGCTTGACTTTATTGGGAGATGTAGCATGACTCAAAGGAGTCTGTATTTCGATCTTCTGAAGGTGGTTCTGCAAGGCATGCACAGCTTCATATGCATGGAGTCCATGTAAATCCAACTTCCATATATTATTGTTGCTATTTCTGACGGTTAAAATTTCCTCAGCTGCCTTTGCATTAAGCTGCTCAGCAAGTCTCCATTCTTCCTGGGCCTTATGTGAGAGCTGCTGAGCGGAGAAATGATCACATCTTAGAAATGCATTATTGGCTGCTCGTGAATGCTGAGATGCTGACCTGCTCAACAAAAACAATGGGATTTCTAACTTGTCATTATGAAATCAGGGATATAATTCCACATGTTATACTGACAAAAGAAGCAAACAATAAAGCCTGAGACATTAAATATTTCTACTAATCAACATGGAAAAAGATGAAAGACAATTGCATTGCTGGACTAAAAGATCAAACAGATCATGTTCACACATATTCAGGTCAATCACATTCAAGGGGCATTGTAAGTCATGAAGGCTGTGAATGCCATTCTCCAATCATAAATTGTTAGATAGCATCATACATGGGCTGGTCTATGTTACACAGACTAAAGAATCACAGTCATCCCAGCGGCCAAGTGTTAAAAGGTAGGGAAGTGCCTTCAAAATGAGCTCACACTATCCGAAAATTACAAAAGTGGCACTACATTCCATTCAAGTAAAATGCTAATCTTGTAATTTCATGAAATTAAGTGAAGAACTGCCCAAGTGAAAAATAATGTAAATTCCATAAAATCCTTGAGAATTGCTAGGTGGAATATATGCATTGGTCAATACGATGAAGATTAAAGAACCAGACATCCATCTCACTGGTCCAGTTTTAGGTTCTAAGAAGTAAGGAGGGTTCCTTTAAAATGAGTTCACAATACCAGAAAGTATAAAAAGGAAACTACATTCCATTCATGAGAAGTGGCATTCCCGTAATTTCATGAAACTAGTGAAGAACTGCCCAAGATAAAAATAATGTAAGTTTTAGAGCATCAGTAAAAGAAAATATACAACCATCAAGATAAACTATACCTTGCCATCCTTATGGCATCTTTACGATGGTTCAAGTATAGATCATCCTCTTCCCATTCAGGCTCAGCAGGTACAGACATTGAGGACCTTGAAATTGCTTTCAAGTCTGTAATACCATTAGGTAACTTATTTTGAAAAATAACACCTTCACCCGAATTCTTGCATTTTTTTCCATCAAGACAGTCTTGAAGAACAGCTTTCAGTTCTGCAAGGTCAGTCATATTTTCTGCAGGAAAATCTTCATCTACCTCTTCTGTGTTGTTGGTGTGGACAGAGCTAGGTTCTGCAAGGCCTACTGTCATGTCCTCTTCAGAGCTACTGGAGGTAACCATGGCCTTCAACAGAGTAGAAGCGTGGTCGAAATTCTCATTAACAGCAGCTAGAATGTCCTCAATCAAACTATTGTCAGCCCAGCCATGGAGCTCTTTAAGCTTGTTAAAGGCCAAAACAGTGTCACTCTCTTTAACAACCTTATTATCATGCAATTTATTAGCAGTATCTAATAGGTGTCTTTTTGGTTCAAGGTCATCAATGAGACTTGGAAAGTTCATTTCAGGTTGGAGCACTGAAGCAAAGGATTTCACAGGAGAAACATTTCTCAGTATTGAGCTCCCAGAAGGTGCAATAGTTGTTGCCATATTTTGAATAAATGGATAGGGATCATTTTCAGTCTCTGGCTTCAGATCTTGTTTTTGCATTTGGTTGAGATTAACAGCAGCCCAACCAGAAGATCTACCCCTCTTCGATGACATCTTTGAATGTGACGAAATGCCGCCAATCATCCCAGGAAAAGGATCCAAGTAGACACAAAGTCTCAAACCCTTTTTTGTGCACGTTCTTCTGTGTACTTGCTATCCAAAATTTTGATACGATCTATTAACTTGCGGCGCAGGAATCTCAAGACACCTGTTGCTATCACCTGTTTTGGCATGTATAAAACCAACGACAAGTAATTTGTCAACATAATACCAAATAACAGTGTGTGAAAAACAGCTCAAGTGCAGGTCCATCAAAAACAAAAACTATTACCATCAAAACGCTTCAAACCAAACCCAACAGATATGACACTTGACCATTTAGGTTTTAAGGTTTAGGGTTTGAAACTTGCATCATATTATTCTGAATAAAAGAAAGCCCTCCAAGACATATGGACTGGCCATTTAGGCTGCTGTTCCATCCCAACAAATTACCTTACCTTCGATGCTTTAGTGGGAAAAGTTATGCCTTATCTTGTTTCTGTTAATTCCCTGACACTAGGAGTTTTCCTGTGGTAGGCTACTTATAGCTATGTAACCAAAAGCCACATGTAAGACTGAAGAAGTTGATACGAATAAAGTACATGGGCATGAACTTCTACCTTTTGCAGGGTCCAGAAATAGAAGTTATTTACATATAAAGTATAAACAGAGTTTGGTTGGTATAAAGATACTGGGTCATCCCCTACTTAAAATTTCAGACATGAAACAGATTCCAACATTGAGTTTGTTATTCCTTTGGGTTACATTTTGTCAGTTTGATCAGAAATCAGCGACTCCAAGCCCCCCCCCCCCCCCCCCCCACCTCCCCACAGACACACACAAAAGGAAAGAGATAGACAAAGTCCCAAACTGAAGTGAGCATAAGCTGCCGATTACTACATTCACATCTTAACTCATTCTTCACCAGGACTTCAATCATAGTAAGTATCAATTCAGTACAATAAAAAAATAAAAAATAAAAAATTCGATTCGTCTACCATGAATTTGCACTTAAATGTATTTGCAAATTGCAGTACCCCCATGTGCCATTTTTTCATTCTTTATAATAGTTAAATTCCATGGACATTCCTATCCCTTTTCCTGCGCATAACTTTCTTTTATGTTTTCAGGCTGGGGATGATGAGGAGCAGAAGTAACCCAGAAGAAGTAAGTTGTAGCAACTCAAGAGAGCCTGAATAAGGGGCAAATACAGATTCCCAAAGACTACTACCCAATCGGCCGAAAATAAGGTCACCAACTCAAGGAAAATTTCAATTTCAAAATAGTCAAAGCTAGAACACAATAACAACAAAATCAGATTTACTGAAAAAGGTTAAAGCGAAAACCCAGCAAAAAGGATCCAAGTTTACTGCAAACAACTACTTCTACTGTCACATAAGTTAGTCAACGTTTTCAAATTAAGCAGAAATCAAAGGTAACCGGAACAAAAAAGGCCCTAAAACTCATAGTAGTTATCATACCTTTCACAGTTTGAATCCCAGAATTCTGCTCCTCTTTGCTATACGGGGACAATAATCCAAAGTTCTCTAAACCAAGGCGTTAATCGAGTGGAGAAAGCGCGAGAGAAAGACGGGAACGAGAAAGCGATCAGGTGAAAGGCCGATTGGGAGGCAAAGGTCGTGGAGAACGAGAAAGAGCCTCTGCATCTCGAATCCATAAACACCTGAAGGGTAACTTGCTTTGGTGTAGAAGCACTGAGAAACACAGAAAAGGAGAAAGGAAGAATAGCAGCAGATGAGAAGGAGAGATAGAGATTCAGAGACGAACAAGGTTTCCTTCCAGTAACGGAAATCGATCGAACGAAGTCAAAAAAATATATCTTGTGAAAGCTTTTATAAATTGGGAATCCTGGTTGTTCCTCCGCCGTAGACCGTATCAGGTAAAACGCGCTAAAACGTAAAACGCTGATTGATAATCTATACAAGTACCCAAGTTTGACACGTTTCAGGAGTCCAACCAGAATCCTGGAACACACAATTTATTATTGGAGGGTCGAGGGTATTTCGGTAATTATGCGCCCACTATACCTGTCCTATCTACGTTATACTTATACGTAACCGTAATGCCTCACAAATTCGGAAACCCTAGAACCTGAAAAAGGAATCTCGAATTTGATTTATAATCAAATTCGACAAGAGTGTGGATCATATCAAAAAAAAAAAATAATAAAAAAATTAGATTCATAATCAAGATTCAAGAGTGTGGATCATATCCCCTAACATGAGCACTCTATGCTGCCCCTGCTCCTCCAATGGCGTTACAACACATCCACATCCTCTGTAATTCATTTTCTTACAATTCCTTTTTACGATTGTGTCATGTGGCATTAAGTAATCCAACGGTCACCCAATTCAAACTATAATTTAACAAAATTCAAATTTAATTTGAATTATCGTTGGATTACTTAATGCCACATGACACAATCCTATGAGAGAATTGTAGGGAATTGTAGGGAATTGTAGGGAAAGAAATTATAGAGGATATGAATCCAATTACAACTATAAATTATGTGGAGCCCACAAGTAAAAAAATAAACCCATTACCCTAACTCTATGGCCCTCTTGTAATCTGTGGTCAACAACCATTGGGAGAGCACAAAGTGCTCTCAATCGGGGAAGACGATCTAGACTCCATAATCATTAGCTCTTTCCAAAGTACATGTATCTAGTCATGATGTATTTTCTTTTGGTGAAATTGTATGGGTGTATCAAAATCGTACCAAACTTGAAACTCACTGAATGAATGACATGTGGATTAACATAAGATTTCATACATGCATAAATTCACAACTTAAAACGATGATGTGGATTTAAAGACTTTAAGTTGTGGCTTTATGCATGTGAAAAGTTCGTGTGGATTTAAGTCGTTCATGCGACTTTCATTCGACAGCAAAAAAGATTGAGAGTATAAGAAGGCTACATGTAGAGGATTTGAATCATTGAATTTAGACTCTCAACAAAAATTGTTGCATATTTTAAAACTCCAAATGATTATAGTTTTTTTTTTTTTTTTTTTTTTTTTTTTTTTTTGGTGGGGTGGGGGGGCCCCGGGGCGGGACACCCCCCCCAGGGGGGATGGACAATATAAATAATAAAAAAAAAAAGACAAACCGGGAAAAAAGACCTCCCTGGGAGTGGCCTTCCGCTTTGTACCGCATTGGCAAATGTTATAGTTTAACTGTATTATAATCGGAAGAGGTTTTGAATCAATTATTCGTATAAATGTAGATTTATAATTATATTTAGATTAATGTATTTAAATTTTTCTATAAACATTGTCTTTATGGGATAAAACCCATGTAAGTAAGTAAATGATAACACTTTGTAAAATAAAAAATTTCTTCCTTCTTTCTTTCTTTCTCTTACTTCTTCTTGTTGTTGGAAGCAGGGGCGGACCTATGAAGGGGTCGAGAGGGGCCATGCCTCCCCTGATTTTTAAAATTTTTATATTAATTCCCTTTTTTTTTTTTCTCTTTCTATATATGAAATGTCGCTATTTGCCCCCCCCCCAAAACATTGAGAACAAATTTTAAAGGTAAAATAATGTGCACATATGTCATTCCTAATTAAAAACTAATTCCTCAATCCCTATTTATTCTCCCCACTATTCTCTCTTATCTTTTCTTCCTATTTATTTCATTCCTAATTAAAAAATAATTCCTCAATCCCTATTTATTCTCCCCTATCTCCTTCTCTTTTCTTATTTATTCTCTTTTGTTTCTATAAATCTGGTTAAAGGAAATTTTTGAAAAAACATTTTATTATGTATTAAAAAATCAAAATGTCATTCATAATTAGAAAGTATCTCTTCAATCCCTATTTATTCTCTTCTATATCATCTCTCTTCTTTTCTTTTTATTTATTCTCTTCCTTTTATTTCTTTCTATTTATTCTCTTTGCTTTCTATAAGCGTGGGTTAAGAAAATTTGGAAAAAAAAATATACTCCACAATTAAGTACTCTTTCTCAATTTATTTATCGTTTTTCTCTTTTTTTTTTTATCCTTTTTATTTGATTTTATATTCTATGTTTCTTTATCTCTTTTGCAATTTTTGTTATTTGATTTTGAAATGTGAATAAAATATCTATAGTTAGTAGGTAACTAATTGCCATTGGTTTGCATCTCTTATCTAAAAAAAAATTTGGTTTACATCTTCTACCAAAGAAAATATTGGCTTACATCTAACTTTTTAGGGTTGAAGTCATGTGTATATATTTTTTCTATATTGTTGCTTTAATTTTACCTATATTTTGTCGGAAAAAAAATATCATTATCAATAATTTACCTTTTTTTTCAAATATATGTGGACCCTACAAAATATATGTGGGTCCATTCTTTAATATAATAAAATAATTTAGAGGTTGGGACCTCAAATGAATCTTATAAGGGCCCACATAATATGTGTGACAAAAAAGCATTAGTGCTTCTCTAACGGGAAGTTTATCTGGCTTTCGTTCTTCGCCCCCCCCCAATATTTCATCCTGGGTCCGCCCCTGGTTGGAAGGCCTTCCAACTGAGGCCTTCTAGCCATTTGGACTTATTGATTAATCCTTTGAGTGGGAGTGGCTTGGAAAAAAGCTACTGACTTCACAGAAGCCAAAGGCCTTGCAAAGGGAAGAGTCCCATCGGTTGCTTGTATATTCTTGCTCCCACCCTCACAAGAGTATGGGTCTCGCACTACTTGACCTGAGGCTTGACACACCCATAAAGCGTGTTATGTGTCTGCCCTGTGGCGTGTTATGTGTCCGCCCCTGATGCGTGTTTTGTGTCCCCCTACGTAGATGGAGTGTTTAGTTGATGCTATATTTGTTACAACTTTTGTTCTAAAGGTTTATTGGGCTTGACCCATTCCTTAGCCTAGATGACCCTATGTATTGCATGTACGACAATTTGATCACTTTCCGCTCCTTGGGTCGTATCGATCCTTGTGTTTTCGTGCATTCGTTGTTTTTTTTTCTTTCTTTTGTTTGTGTTCTTGGTTCAATGAATGAAGTGTTGTTTAACAAACAAACAAAAAAAAAAAGAGTGGGGCCCACATTATTGTGAAGGTGAGAGTGAGAGCAGCATGTATGGGACAGCTGGAGCAGAGGATCCAAATTACAGAGGGAAAGGGTTGATGCAGTGAAGGTTAGATGCAGGCCAGGTCAACCATGTCGGCCTTTCTATCCCAACTATGAGTAGGCCATGATTCTTCTCGATGTCTCATTCCATGAATCCTTATTAGAGCCTACTTATTAAATAAGCCTATAGCTCGCTGTCTGGTACTACTACTACTTTCCTTGTGAAGTCCATAATAGAGGAAAGATTTCTCTCTGATTTGTCTCTTTAAATGAGTCTGCAGCCTTGTTGTGTATTACAGAGAGTCCACAATGGCTGCAAGAACTCTTTGTAAAGCATGCAAATTGACCTTTGAGTCGAGATGAAAAGCAAAGCTAGCAAGCTGGAAAGGAAGTAGAGCGAGCAGTGAGAAGAGAAAAGCGTCTCCAACATCTGCACCATCTCTAGCTCCATGGATTGAAATGTTGGATGGAGGGGAGCTAGCCCTCGATCAGACTAATACAACAACAGCTAGCTAATTACAACTCTCAGACCTTTGAGCAATTGATCTGAGCACTTAAATAAGAGTTTCAATGCCTCATGTCGGATTTGACAATGGCTTTTGTAGAGGACTTCTCATTAGATTTAGATCTAACAAAATTGTGTTAATTCCGTTGACCTCACGTTAGATTTAACAAATGGGGCTGGATTGATTCCTTCATCAGTTTATAAAAGTTTCTAGTATTTATGGGTTGGCCACTACCTTAATTTGTCGTATTGATTTTCAGGACCACGTCCTCTGAGCCAGCCGTTTACATATCAGTCATTCCATCCAGTATGGAGTCAATGCAACCTTACAGCTTAGAAAAGACAAAAGCCATACTTATTCTTCCTTTTATTTATTTTCGTAATGAAAGATTCATTCAACCGCACAAGTAAAGCAAAGCCTTACACACATCCAACAACCAAGAAGTGGACAGCTGAAGTCCCACTTACTCAAAGAGATGGATTACGAAGAGTCGTTGCAGCAGCCAGTACCATGGAGTGGTCAAACATTCAATCTAATGGCTTGGCTAGATTATTGAATTACTAACTATTAATTAATAACATAGTCCTAATTAGTCACAGGAGTCTGGATCCTCCACCAATAGAGTTATGTGTGGTGAGTGATTCCCTCACGCTTCTTCTAGAGCTTCAAACAATAAGGGTGCGACCCACCTTTAAGCACTGACAGGGAGGTGATCCAAAGGACTCCTAGTCACAGTTGCGATAGAAGGGCCAACATGGTTGAGCGCGGCCTGCATCTAGCCTCCAATGGGTTAGACTTCTGCATGGTGAGCCCTCCGCCTTCAGCCATGTCCACCAGCTCTTCTCCAAGCCTCTCCCATTCAAAGGATTGAATCAATGAGCCCAACGTCAAGCCAATCATACGTATGGCCAAGGGCTCTGCAGGGCAAGCCCTCCTTCCAGACCCAAATGGCATCAACTTGAATCCATCTCTGCCCCTTCCCACTCCTTCCATCCTCTCGGGCTTAAACGTATGGGGATCTTCCCATATACTAGGGTCATGATGGATGGCCCACATATTCACCAGCAGCATTGTGCCACCTGGTATGGTGTAGCCTCCTACCGTGCACTCTTCTGATGCTTCTCGTGGTGCTAGAAGTGGACCACCTGGGTACATCCGAAATATCTCATTCATGATACAATGGAGGTATGGTAGATTAGCAAGGTCGGATTCTTCAAGCAGCCGATCATGTCCGACAACAGCATCAATCTCAGCTTGGGCCTTCTTGAGGACTCTTGGATTGTTCAACAATTGTGAGAGTGTCATTTCCATTGTCGCAGCCGGATTTTCACTCCCAGCTCCCACTAAATTCTGCACCAACCGATGACCATGTTATCACAATTTTGAAAGTTAAAGGAAGGGGTTGTATACTTGTATGGCCATGTTTCTCGTCCGTTTCCTAATTTTAGATATGAAAGTTGTTTCTCATTATTTATAGATGTTGCATGTTATCAAGAAAAACAAATGAAACTCAAAAGAATCAAGTTTTAGGATTTAAAAAATAAGAAGTTATGTTTTGACGTTAAAAAGATAAGAATGGCCCTCCACCTTTTTAAGAAAATAAACATTACAATAAAACCCTAAAAGTTATTCTATACGTAATGGGGATTCCTTGGATCCATTTCTCTCAAATGAATAAATTTTGTTTGACCAAAAAAAATAAAGTTATTCCAAACATATTGATATAGGGAGCGAGAGAGATGTCATAGTTACCATTATAATGCCTGCGATAATTTGGTCGGTGTAGTAGTCTGGTTGGGTTTCCTGCAGTAAGAGTAGAGCATCAATCACCGTGCTTGTTTTTTCGTCTGATTTTAGTTTATAAGTTCCGAGTTTCCGTTGATCTTCGATGAGTTCCAACAGAAAACCCATCCTCCTCTCATGCAAATTCAACAACTTCTTCTCCCATCCCGAAATAGCACCAACCCATCTGAACATCGGCAGGAAATCCCCAACGTTCGACTTACCAGACACTTTAAGCGTTTCGTCGGCAATCTCTCTGAACCGTCTTGCTTTCTCACAATCCCCAACTTCATCACCATAATACCGTTTTCCGGCAACCAACCTGGTCATGAGGTTGAACATGAGCTGATATAACATGGATTTCATGTTTACCATCTTAAATTCTGTTCCGTTTCTGAATAACCGCCGTAGTAGCAGAGACCTTACTTCTTCAACCCGATAATTGGAGTATTGCTGGATACGAATAGAACAAACGATTTCGATGGTGGCGATTCGCCTGATATTACGCCAGTAGGCTTCGTAAGGTGCCCATGCAAGCATGGTGGCATTGTAACCCAAGTGTTTCCCTGGAAGGAAACGAGGGCGGTTGGCAAAGATGATGTTATTGGTGGTAAGGCATTCTTCCGCCAGGGACGGTGACGAGACAAGAAGAACACGGCGAGGACCGAAGTTCAGGAGCAAGATTGGACCATAACGGGCGGAGATTTTGGCCAAGGTGCGGTGCATTGGCTTCTGGAGCATCAGGTAGAGGTGGCCGATTATGGGTAAGGAGAGAGGTCCTGAGTTTCCAATGCTTTTGTCCTTCTTTCCTTTCAGGAAGAGATACTGTGTTGACATGAAAACCAAAGCTAGGAGGGGTAGAACATATAGCAGATCAGACGAGAACAACTCGGTCGACATGAACTCCATTGATTAATGGACGAAGGAGCTGGCACTGAAACTAGCTATTGCATGCAGCTTAATTAATTGTGCTTGCTCACTGAATATTCACGAACTTACAAGGCCTTAAATAGGATTCCCAAGAGATCACGTTTGATTAATTTCATTTAATAATGATGTTGGATTAGGTAATCAGCCTTATTTTTGACTCAGTCCATTCTTGGTCAGATTCGTGTTCTTCTTATTTACCATAGCTCAGAGACTTACTCATGTTGAAATTTTATGTTTACACTTCAATTATTTTGGAAATTAAAATTAGGGATTCAGACTACTTGATTACAAAGCATTGGGGAGATCTAGGGATCTTGTTTCAAATGGTCCTACGGCCATTGGATGGTTGCCACATGGTGGGGTTTAAATCCCGACTACTTGTTGCATCACTTCTGCACTCAAGTGGTTTAAAGCAATGAATGGTCAAGATTTAAAACCCGACCACGTAACAATTTCCAATGGCCATAGGGCTGAAGCAAAATCAAATATTTAAACTAGATTGTCTTTAATCACTTACTAGATTTACCTTTTTTTCTACACATACATTTGGCAACAAGTTTTATTAAAGAAAACTCATTAGTTAGACATTTCCCGTTAGGTTCTATTAAGATTAATAAGTAAGATTGGTCAAAGAAAACCGTAAGCTTTGACATTTTCTCCAGATTTTATTAAGACAAATAAGTAGAAGAGTACACATGGCAATCACCCAACGGCCATAGAACTGAAGCAAACTCAAAGATCTGGACTAGGTTGTCTTAGTCATTACCAAATTTACCCTATTTCTACGCATACAATTGGCAACAAGTTTCATTAAAGAAAACTTGTCAATTTGACATTTCCCTTTAAACTCTATTAAGACAAATAAGTGAGATTCGTCAAAGAAAACCCGTAAGCTATGACATTTTCTTCAGATTTTATTAAGACAAATAAGTGAAAAAATATACTACATGCGACTGTACATTCCTCCTGAGATACTTAAAAGGAATTTCATTTCATAAAAAGAAAAATTAAAACTATTACAGAAAGAGGCCTATATATATAATTCGAATATAAGCTGGAATTTTACCAATGGAAGGGTTTGCTTGTGTTGCAATTCTTATTTAAGAAAAAATACACCAGCAGGAGAAGTTATCTACATGCATTCGTCTCAATATAAGTTTCACTAAAACAACAACGGAAAGAGAACGTTACTGGGAAACATTTCGTTTTCACTAAGTTTTTCTGGAAAAAATAATAGGAAATTAAGAGTAAGCTAGCTTGTAGGTTCTTGCACCGTTTATTGTAAAAAGAAGTTTTTGTTTGT
Organism: Hakea prostrata; assembly: GCF_041222555.1. Taxonomy (NCBI): domain Eukaryota; kingdom Viridiplantae; phylum Streptophyta; class Magnoliopsida; order Proteales; family Proteaceae; genus Hakea; species Hakea prostrata. The sequence continues at coordinate 2,529,573 of NC_142600.1, forward strand.
ATTCCAAGGAATTCTCATCATACGAATACACTTGTTAAGATAGTAAAAGGAAAAGGGTTCTTGCCTTCTTGGCAATTGCAATCGTTCCTTACCAGTTCCATTCACAAGAGGGCCAATATGAGATACATTTGGTTTAAGAGATAGTTTTAAAACCAGGATGGTCCCTTTGATAGCCCCGTTAATAATGAAAATTCAAATTCTTAAAGTCTAGACAGTCAAAAATGTAAACATTTTTCCAAGCCTACAACAAATTTAATATAATGAAAATTTAATTTCTCAAATAAGTCTGATATTGACATTTAAAATCATCATTAGAGCGACTCATTTTCTTTAAGGTTAACTTGATCCTGTCCAACCTAATCCACGCTGAGTTGGATAAGGAAAAATCTTGTTTGAGGCAGTGTTTTAGTTGAAGGTTCTTAGGCCTTATTACTAGGGTTTGGGTTTAAGTTTATATCCCTAGAGAAAAGTTAAGGTTTTGGATAGGCCAATGCAATCTCACCTGTTAACATATCTATGTAGGGTTTGAATGGACTAATATCCTGTCCATTTTTTGACAAGGAAATGGATCATCATTTTCTTGTGGATGTGTGATATGTGTCCCACCATTACATCAAAAGGTTGAGATCCATTTACAAATCACATGATTTTTTTTTAAATTTAATCACAATTTTATGATACGACTTTTAAATGGATTTCAATCACTTGACGTGATGTTGGGACTCATGTCGTACATCTACAAGGAAATTGATGGTCTATTTCTGACAATAAAATGGACTGGATAAAATTCCAGGTTTGAATTGGGATGTTTTTTAAATATTTCTTATATTAAGGATGAGGGTATAACATAATAGGCAAGGGGGTGGTGGCCCCAAAGGATTTCAAACTCTAATATCATGTTTAGAGATATTGATTTTTTACCAACTGAGCTAAACCTCTGAATTATAGAGAGTAAATAAGAATAACTACATATATGTAAAACTATTTAGTAAAGAGTTTTTTGCAGTGCGCCCACTTAAGTGGTTTAAATTGCACGGCTTCCACTTTCACCAGTTTAAATAATTGAAGTTACCCACCCTCAATGGTCAAAACTTTGACAGTTGAAGTTTGTTGTTCGAATGACTCATATACTCTTCTAAGTGTTAAAAAACCAAATTACTCTCGGATAAGTTTTTCTCCCATTTTATTCCCTAGGTGGGTGACCCATCTTCCTATATCTCGCCAGAAATCCCACCACCGCTCCTCTCCTGCCGGTGGCCACTGACCCCTCTCCTGCCGGTGACCACAGCCCCCTCCCCCTGCCGGAGATAATCTCAGATCCCATCTTCTTCCTATATCTACAGTTTTCTTTTTTCTTTGTCCATTCTTGGGTTTCTTCATGGGGTTGAATCTCTTCTATCTGGGACGAGTGCTTTTGTTGGATCTGTAATTGCAGTCAATCAGTTTGATTTCTTCTTTAGATTTTGAAAGAACGGCTTATAAGCTTATCGACTTTGGGTTTCTCATTTTGGTTTCATTTGCAATGACCAATCTCGAGCGGCTTCAAGATTTGCAGTCTCTCAGAGCAAGGGTATTCTAAGATCTAATCATCTAAAGTTTAAAAAGATCATGCAAAAAAACGAAAATTAAAAAAGAAATGAGGAGCAACCATTTCGGTTCTATACTTTGATTGTTTAAAAAACCCAAACGAATTGTGGGATCTGGGTTTTACGTGATCGATTAATTCTAATGGGGTCATTTCGTTTCCCCTTTCTTGATTTTGTCTGAGGGTAATTTGGTATTTTTACACTTAGAAGCCCATTAGAGTCATGTGAACAACAAACCTTAGTGGTAAAAGCTTTGACATTAAGGGGTACTTGCAATTATTCAAAATGGTGAAAGTGGAATTGATTAGCCCCCTTCAGGAAGTCATAAATTATCAGCATCCGCCTCTTTTAACTGATGTAGGAGCTTCCCATGGAGGAAATAGAAGAGATGAAGGCAAAGTATTTCAATGTAGACATCGGACTGTACAGGTCTACAAGGTGCAAAGTATGGAACGCTTTGCCCTCTATTGAACCCTTAAAATGGCAAATTTCAAACAAAATTTTTTCAAAATCGGGCCCCAGCAATGAGGGCGGGGGATTTTCAAAAAACAACAATGAGGGCGGCCCCCAAACCCCCTTTTATTGCCCCGGCGCCGCCCCCCCTCCCCCCACCACACACACCCCCCCCCCCCCCCCCCCCCCCCCCCCACCCCCAAATAACCAAAAAACCCCCACACCCCAAAGTGTGTTTATGTTTTTTTTTTTTTTTTTTTTTTTTAAAGTGGAGTGCTTCTTCTCTCCCTCTCCTTCCCCCCTCGCCCCCCCCCCCCCCCCCCCCCCCCCCCCCCCCCCCCCCCCCCCCCGGGGCGGCTTCGCGGGGGGGCGGAGGGGGGAAGGAAAAAAGGAAAGAAGAAGAAGAATATTTCTCAATGGCAAACCTCAGGTTTGGTGAAATATAGGCGATTTTTCGCCATTATTTTACTGATTCGCCAGAAAAGCGCCGAAAATCAGCGATTTTCCGGCAACTTGGAGCAGATCTCGTTTTTGCCCGTTGTTTCGTTTCGTCACTCACCGAAACACTGAAAATTCAGCGATATTTCACCGGATTTCGGTGAAATTGCGTACCTTTGGGTCAAGTTGGATTAGACACTTTACAATTCTACTTTACAATTCTACCTGGCCCCAAGTATCTCAGCCCGCGCCCCATCCCTAATGCTATAGGGATTGGACTTAGATTAGACATTTGACCATTCCACATTTTTGTTGATACAAAGAATTGACCATTCCACATTGTTTTCCTACTTTTACTAAAGATGGCTTATAAGGTGATAGGGTTCTTCAACCAAGCCAAAACAGGCCGACCCAATTAAATCAACCAACCCCACCCTAACCCTAGTAGTGCCACTCTGACCCAGCTCTAATCTATCTCTTTGGGGCTAGAATTTTTAACCCAAACCCCGTGCCTGAATATCTATAGCCATGCTCGAAAATGAGCAACAACTGCTCGATCATAGTTGTGAAAGAAGGTTGAACATGGTAGAGCATGGCCTACATCGAGCCTCTAGTGGCTTGACTTTTTGCACGGTGAGCCCGGAACTTTCCTCCATGTCCACCTTCTCTTCTCCAATCCTCTCCCGATTAAAGCACTAAATCAATGACCCTAGTGCTAAAACAACCACAGGCATACCCAAACCCTCCCTAGGGCATCTCTTCCTTCCTGACCCAAAAGGCATGAAACAAAATCCAGTATCTCTTCCTCCTCCAATATTGATACCTTCCATCCTCTCTAGCCTGAATTCCGCTGGCTCTTCCCGTAACTTGGGGTCATTTTGTATTTTGCCCAAACGTTCCTTGACAGCTTTGTGAGGTACAGTGTAGCCCATACAATGCCCTCTTCGGATGATTCATGGGGTACAAATAGTGGAGCAGCAGGGTACATCTGAAGTGTCTTGTTGATGATGCAATTGAAGTAAAAATATATCAAAAACGCTCCCTAATATTAAGAAAGCACAGTTAATTATTGATGTAAGCGAGTTGAATATTTTAAAAAGACAAAAATAACCTTGAATGAAAAACTCTCACAAAATTTAGAATATACACATGATGAATAATGTTTTTAAACTTAGGATGCATGGGTAATGTTGCAAATAAAAAAGTAAAAATTAACTGAGACTAATAGTGTTATTAATAGGAAAGTGTCTCATAAATGAATGACTCAATAAGTTGGTATTAATATAAGGGCATAACTCAATGGGTGGAGCTGAAAATTTTTCTATAATTTAAATATACCATCTTGGATGTTTGAACTAATAACCTCTTCGCGAAGAAGCGTTGGTCATCATTCTAGTATGATTGTTTAGGGTTTGGATTTTAGAGTTTAAATGCCTTAATCATATTGGCTTTAGATAAGCCATTGGTACCCCGACCTACTTAAAGTTGTGAAAATGATTGGATTTGAAATCAAATATGAATATATTACCATTGAAGGTTATTTAGTTGGTAATAACTGACGCCTCTTTTCAGTGTAAAAATTTCTAATGAGATATTTGAAAATAAAAATTATGGTTAGTGTCAGAGTTAAAATAGGGCCGACCCAACCCTATCCAACCTTTTCAGGGTTAATCAAGTTAGGGCCCTAACTAACCCAGGCTTTTTTAAAACCCTGACATGGTTGGGTGAGGCTTACACTTTAATTTTAGTCTTCAAGGTAAGTTTAGGGTTCAATGCTCGGCTGACCCAATCAGGCCCGTTGACACTCCTAAGCACTCTGTGCTCTCCATCAGGGGATCATCTCCTCGTTAGGGGAGCACAAGGCCCATAGGTAAGAAATAATAAAATAAAAATAAAAAAAATCATCTCCCAAATCCTTTGGACTCTCCTATAATTTGTAGTCAATAGTCTGTGCTCCCTAGACGGGAGCCCTTAGCAGGGTCTCCATTACTCCTCTTATGCTACCAAAAAGAAAAAAAGAGGAGCTGGCATACCGACTAGGATTGTCACATCAGCGGACATCTACATTCGTCTTATCGTTTGAAATTTGAATGGTACCGTCGTGCGATCGTGGTCTTTTGTTTGGGTGGCCTACACGGAAATTCCCACTGCAAGTCGGCTGGTTCGGGTTATGCACCCAAAGTCTCAAAAAAAGTCTTAGAAGTTAGAACTTAGAAGCTGTTCATCCACGGAATATTAGAAGCCGTTCTTCATCCACACCCTTTTTTTTGGGGTTTTTGAATAGGATTCTAAGAATGGTGGCAGCGCCATCTCTGATTTTATATTATAAGTTAATTGGTTTTGTATGGTGGTGTCAAAACTAACATAAACCGGCTTAGCTGGTTTTTATCATGTGGTCCTGGGTTTAGAGTTTTCTAGAAACATTTGAAGGCCGACGTTATGAAAAAGGACAATTGATTTGAACCATGAACTGAGCTAGACAAACATGATCCTAACAACTGTCCGTTGCTCTTAAACATGGATTTTTGTTTATTGCGATACGGTATCTCCCCCGCGTGGCAACTGGAAAGATGCCACGTGTTAGTAACTGATTTAACGTTGTATAATAAAAATATAATTTTATGAATGTAGAGTTGGTAAGGTGATAAAATTTATACTTTTTAGTAAAAGCATATGTAATAGTATAATACCCCATCCCTATATATCATACTTAAAAAATATATAGATATATAATTTGAATCAATTGAATAAAATTAATCATAAGGTATTAAATTTCAATTGATTCAAGGTGTGAAGATCTGAAGAGCATACTTTTATAAGATGGCCCTTTAGAGTAGTTGTTTGGCATGCTTCCACTCTCAGGGATAGTTTTTCTAATAACCTATAATTGTCTATGTTTGATTGAATTCAAAGAGGGGTGAACTTGATGCATGATGATAATTAAGAAAGTTTTAGAGAGAAGTGTTGTCAAGGTAAAAAATGTATTGGAGTCTCCCTAGTTCTCTCCTGATCTAGATATAGTTCCTGAGATCAAAACAATAGTGAGAGTAGGCCACCTCTGGGGACGAGAAGCCACCTCCAATGATTAAGTCAATTCAAATAAAAAAAGTAGAGACTTCTCTTGAAGAATAAATATTCAAAGAGTTGAAAAAGAGAATATTCCTCAAGACTTAAATACAAGAGAATAATGGCAAGAGAATTCAAGTCTTATTGTTGTTCAGGCATAGTGAAGGATTATATAGCTGATACATACCTAAAGAGATGGTGGACATATCACAGGTCTTAAATGCTTATCTCATGAAATGGAGGGTGGAGATGGCTTCTTGAAGAGGATTGTTCAACAAGGCACGTCGTGTGATCATCCCACCATCAGAAGATCTTGTTGATGAACCAAAGGTCAACGTCAAATGGAGACTGACGTGACAGTGGCCCATAGCTAGGGGGACAACAGAGACACCGGCATAGGGCTCGAGGTGAACCTAGAGTGAATCGAAAGCTTACGTATCCGCAGCAGGATATCAAAGGTTCTTAGTGCATTAAATGCTGAATTGACTGCTGGCTAGGGATTATGCTGAAATCCTCATTTTCGCCATCTTTACCGAGAAGTCGCATGAGAACAGCAATGTGTCACGTGCATGGGCTTCATTACACAACTTCTCTGAGGGAAGGCTCCTCGAGAAGTTCCTTATCCGAGAAGCACCCATTGAACCACCCTAGTCCAAGCTTGGACCCTAGATTTGGTTCTTGTGGCTTATTTTGGATCGGAGAGTGATGTTGAAACAACCATAACAAGTGTTTAGTCAAAGTTCTTATAAATCTTGAAACCTATGAAAAGCTAGGAATGAGTCCATATTGGCTCAAATTTTTTTTAACTCCTTGACAGTGATTCAGTTGGCTTCGACTACTTTTCATGAGTTTTTATTAGGTGTGATAAGGATGATTTTTCATCATTTCTCTAATTGTCTCTAATTTGAATTATTTTCATATTATTTGTTCTTCTCATGTGAATTATTTCCATATTATTTATTCCTCTCATTTGAATTCTTTCCATTCATCATTCCTTCAATTCAAATTCTTTCCATACCATTTCATCATATCCTAATTTGGTTTTGGCTTGATTGGTTTATCTATTAAATCATTTTCCATACATTGTATTTACATGCAAACATTTCTATGTATTGTATTTCCATGTTTTGTATCTTTCTTTTATTGTTCTTAGTTACCTAATAGCATGGGATATATGATGTTATGTGGTTTGCGATCAGCTCGCCATGGTCTTATTCAACTCACCTCCACCTCCACCACTAGTGTTGATTAAGACACAACCTAAATAGAAATAATGGTTGAATGATTTCATATGAGAGAACCTCAAATATATAGACAGTATACATCCTATGCTGTTAGATAACTACGAACAATAAAAGAAAAATACAAAACATGAAAATACAATACAAATAAATGTTTGTTGTATGGAAATATAATACATGGAAATGATTATATGAAAATATGATACATGAAAATGTTTGTATGGAAATACAATGTATGGAAATGATTTAATAGAGAAACCAATAAAGCCAAAGCCAAATTAGGATACTGATGAAATGGAAGGATGAGATGGTATGGAAAGAATTCGAATTGAAGGAATAATGAATGGAAATAATTAAAATGAGAGAAGGAAATAATATGAAAATAATTCAAATAAAAGGAGCAAATAATATGAAAAGAATTCAAATTAGAAACAATTAGGGAAATGATGAAAAATCATCCTTATCATGCCTAATAGTTTTGGCATGTGAATTAATCTGCAGCAAGGATTCCTCAACAATAGCACTATTCAGTAGAGGAACAACGGCAGTGGACTACCCCTCTTGAAGGATGGGTCACTCTTAATTGTGATGCATCACTCCAACAATCACGAAATACCTCTAAAATTTGGTTTGCATTTGTGGTTAGGGGCAGTCACTCTTGAAACTTTGGGAGCATTTTCAAATTTTATTCATTGCTCTACTGTTTTTCAAGAGGAGGCGATTGCGGTTCGAAGTGGACTGCTCCAAGCTTTTGTTGATGTTCATGAGAAAGTCATCAGAGTCTAATAATCAGGTTTTAATCAAGGCTATACAAGATCCATCATTCTTATAAATTCTTAGAGATTAAACCAATTGCTGAAGATATCAAGCATCTTCAGTCTTAGACCTATTTCTCGGATTAATACATATACCATCAAGGAGAGTTGAATCTATGATCTTCTTCAGTAAGAGTGTTGATAATTGCCATCTGAGAAACCCGTAGATAGTAGAACTAATAATATTATAATAAGGAGAACTAGTGTGGGATATTATTTTATATATAAGGGGGCTTTGCTCCTATTCGAACTATTGACCTTATATTATGAAATAATATTATTTGATTATTACCAACTTAGTCAACTCCTTCCCCCCCTAAAAAAAAAATTTGCTTGGGGTTATTAACTATCAATAATTATAACTTACTCTTCCTTTTTCACCCAAAAAAAAATGACCTCATAGGAGGAAAATTTTCATAATTTATCCCGAAGAATTACTCGACCACAACAAAATGTCAGATAAACTTTCTTTTCCCTTTAAGAGTGGAGCTTCAATGCTACACAAGTAATGCACAATATTGAGCAGCATACAGTCCGGATGGAACGGATGGTCGAATGTAAAATCTAGACCACCCGATTTGCATGATTTTTTTTTCTTTTACCTTTTTAACCATATCTTTCTAAATAAAATAAAAAAAAAAATATATATATAGAGGAAAGAAAAAGAAAATAATAAAAAAAAAAAGGTATATGTACAATGAGTGGTTAGTATTTCGACCTAAACTACTCTAGGAGATCATAACCATACACAGCTCAGTGAAGTTGAACCCATTCCCTGATGACCAACGTCCGAAGACTCGGAATAACTGAACTTGACGACCTCTTGAAGATTACCCAAGCCTACAGCTTTTACCTTTACTACAGGGACCGTAAAAGTATGGCCATGTCGGCATCTCGCTCTCACTCTTACGGCCCCTGGTAAATAAACTTTACCTTTATCTTTTTTTATAACAAACTTTACCTTTATCTACTTTACCCTTTCCACATTTGTGAGCCTGTGTATATTTTCACTCACTTCTGTAAAGAACTACACATCACACACATACGATGTTGAAAACTCTTTTTCTTATTACATCTTTTAAACTTTCAAATTTGAGGAGAGAACCCGACATTCGGCGGAGGCTGACTTGGAAACCGTTAATGACGGGCTTCTAGAATTTAGATTTTCATAATTCATATATCAGAATAACATAGAGAAACGATGTCGATCAGTTCAAGCCGCAGAGACAGCTCATATGATTCGCTTAAACTAATGCTGCTCTATGCTAACTGGATCAGTAGCTTAATTTATAATTTGTTTATTCTTGTTTCTCTGAGCTCTGGGAAGAATTCGAAATCTGAGTTGATTTTGAAGATCTCGAAAATTTTCGGTCTCCATTAGCGTAAGTCTTTGATTTTTCTCATCTTCTGCTTCTCTCACCTTTTCAAGAATTTTAAAATAGGAATTATTAATAGGTTTTGGAGTTTTCGAGAGGATTTTGAATTCAATTGATGGTTTTTGTATGTACATCTATCAATATCATCGTCTTTAGAAAGAGGAAAACAGAGAACTGGATGGATCTGATATTGATTTTTGGAAATTTCTTCATCTTTCTGTCGTGGGTTCCAAGACGTTTATGTTTATATCGGGTTCATAAAAGAAGTGCTTGGTTTGATTACGGTTTCTCTTTCGTTCTTTCAGATCGTGGTGGCGCCTGACTCCTTACGTAGAGATCTGCTGTTGTTTCTGTACTACTTGTTTGAAATCCAAGGGGAGAGAAGTTCTTCATTTTGGTGATTAAGGTAACATGAAGTTATCATTTCAGTATTCGATATCTTGGTGGTGGTTATAATTCCTTTGTAGTGCGATCTGCGGTTTTATGGTTAAAGAGCAGAATACCATGAAGACCGTGAGAGATTTTTTATGGAACTGTGAATGAACTTTCTTTAGCTATAAGGATTTAATAAAGTAGACAAGTATTAAGAATTCGTGAAGGTGTTTATCATTCTTTTTCTTTAATCCACTTATCAAGTCTGATGGTATTCACTATCGACTTTGGTGGACAGTAGTGTTTCTTATTGGTGAAAGATGATTTTGCTTGGTTACGAAGCTGAATCGCATTACTTTTACATTGCGTGGAACTTTAATGGAGCTTCATTCACAAGCCAATAATAAATCGTCCCTTTGTTCTTCATTTTGTAGTTTATGTTGTTTGTAAACATTTTCAGAAATAGAAGCAAGTGCTTACATAGATCAGTATTTGATCCTTTCATCCACATCCGCTTCCTTTTGCTCTGCAGCCGGACGTAGATTGGATTGATGTGCAATGCAGAGATCACGCAGAGCTCTTCTGCAAAGAAGAGCTTCAGAAAAATTCACTGGAAAGAAATACTTCTATTATAAAGTGTCTCTGTCCCTAGTTGCTGTTCTCTGGGTGCTTGTGTTCCTCTTGAACTTATGGATCAGTCTTGGAGATGTTTTCAGAGGTAAAGGCTTTCTCAAGCATTTCCTTTTCTTGTTTTTACCTTTGCCATCCAGGATTTTAATCAAAATAGCATCAGCAATTTTTTTTTTAATTGCTATTTACCCTTCTGATTTGCTTTAGGTATTCCAGTTTACTATTTATATCTTAGTAGGTTGCTTGGGGTTACACTTCTGCAAAGTAGTATGAATGGATGCCATATAAAATATGTTCTCATAAAGGTTGACTGAGATCCATGATGTTCTCTTGATTTCAGGTTTTTTTATTCTTCCTGTCTGATATGTTTTGGGGTATTTGTTTTTACTCTTTCTTGTGGGATGTTCAATATCTTGCTCAAGGATTTATTTAGACAATTTAACTGGTTTTGATGGCTTGATGCTACTCTCTGGATCTTTTGTGTTCATCACACCATCAGATTTTCAAAGCTTTTTTAAAATATTTCCCCTCCGCTTTTTCTCTGATAGTTCTTTCTCTCTCTTTTTTGTCTTTTTATTTTTATTTTTATTTTTATGGGGGATTGGGGGGGGGGGGGGCAGGGGATATATGGATACTTATCTATAATTTGACTTCTTCTATGCAAATACGCCTTTATGCAATTTCTTCGAATAATGATTATACTATGTCTGTGGTGTGGCTAGATGGATCTGGAGTTCCAGTTAATAATTCAACTCAACATGAGGATGAGCTAGGGCTGGACAGAGTGTCTGAACAAGGAATTGGGTCTTCTTCTTCTGAAACAAAGTTGAAGGACTCCAATCAGATTTCTGCTTCTTTTGTTGAGCCCAAACTCAGCAAAACTGAATCAAAGACTAGTGAAGGCAATGGAAATCTCCATTCAGCTGTTCTAGAACAACCTGAGGTGGAATCATCTGGTATGGGAGCAACAACAGAAAAGGATAATCCAAAGAATGAAAGGCTACCTCGTGCTGCACTGCTTGGTCTTGATGAGTTCAGGAGTAAAGCAATCAACTTTAGAGGCAAGCTTGCAACTGGTCAGGCTGGTGGTGTCATACACAGATTGGAGCCTAGTGGAAAAGAGTATAATTATGCTTCAGACTCCAAGGGAGCTAAAGTTTTAGCTTTTAATAAGGAAGCAAAAGGTGCTCCTAACATCTTGTCCAAAGACAAGGACAAGTACCTTCGGAATCCCTGCTCAGCTGAAGAGAAGTTTGTTGTCTTAGAACTTTCAGAGGAGACATTAGTTGATACAATTGAAATAGCAAATTTGGAGCACTATTCTTCAAACTTGAAGGACTTTGAGCTGCTAGGCAGTTTGGTTTATCCAACCGACGACTGGATTAAGCTCGGAAATTTCACTGCTGGAAATGTCAAACATGCTCAACGGTTTGTACTTCAGGAGCCTAAGTGGGTGAGGTATCTAAAGTTTAATATGCTGAGCCATTATGGTTCAGAATTTTATTGTACGCTGAGTGCTCTGGAAGTGTATGGGGTGGATGCTGTAGAACGGATGCTGGAGGAATGGGTCTCAGTTCAAGATAAGCCATTTCAACCTAAAGAAATGGTGGCTGAGAAGACACCAGTGGCCCAACAGCCAGATCCCAAGGAACATGATGATCCGTGTGGGGATTGTGCATCAGAAGGTGATGAATTTGGATCTGAAACCTCCACCTCAAAACATGAGATTTTAAAAGGTAATGTGCCAGATCCAGTTGTGGGAATCCGACCACAACAGGCTGGAAGGTTGCCTGGAGACACTGTTCTTAAAATACTGATGCAAAAAGTCCAATCACTAGACCTAAGTTTGTCTGTTTTAGAGCGATATGTGGAAGAATTGAACTCTAGATACGGCACCATTTTCAAAGAGTTTGATAAAGAAATTTCAGAAGAAGACACAATGCTGAAGAAAATAAAATCTGATATAAAAGATATTGGGGACAGCAAGGAGGTCATTGTATGTCAAACTTCATTCTCCTCTTCAATTGACTTTTCTTCATTTTTGGGAACCTTGTAAACTTATTACCTTTTCTTGACCTCACAGGCCAAAGATGTTGGAGATCTAATTTCATGGAAATCCCTTGTTTCAGTGCAATTGGATAATCTAATCAAAGATAATACAATTCTCAGGTTTGGGTCCCTTAAACTCTTCTACGGTATATCTGCTTTGTTTATGTAAGAATTAGAACTTAGCATTTATCTTTAGATTTAAAACTTCAATAAAACACCCCCTTCTCATTTTTCAGAAGAAAACTTCACAGCACATATAAAATGTATTTTCTGATTGAAAAACATAATCATCTTTTGTCAGTGAACAAATTACTTCCTTCTTGTATTAATGTAAGGTTGGCTAGTATTGCCAGATAAATATGTTAAGGTTGCTATTATGCTGTAAGGTGTACATGGCTGTATATACCAACAATATCATGGGGGTGGGGGTGCTACATATGAATCACCTTCCGCGAAGAAGTGCCGTCCTTCCGCCCAAAAAATGATTACAGCCATTGGCGAGAGTAAGGCTGCGCCAGCGGTACTCCTGCTTTCTTTATTAAAAACCTCTAGTTGTCCATTCAACTCTGGCTGGGGTGCTACATATGAATCATGTAACCAGGTGGAAGCAGATCTTCCTATTGACTTTCTTATTTAGCTATCTTCTAGATGGATTGTATTTCTATTTAGCTTGCCCTAGCATTTCTATTGGGATCTAATCTGATATAGTAATGGTGGTGGTGGTGAGTACATGCTTGAATTTTGGGTCAAATTTTTTGATGCCCAGAAGTGGAGGTAGAAGGTGAATCCAGGCAGGTCCTATGGATCAAACAAACCAGCAGCAGGGATCTCAAACTGGGATCAAGTGGAGAAGGTGGCGTGGAGGATCCACCTCCAAGTCTCAGCCTATTTCAATGGCTAACATCTGAGATATCGATTTGAGGTAGGGTAACAGAAGAATCTTTGTTTGAATCGCGAACCTTTCATTGACTTGGGAGATGATATGACCCCAAATGAGCAGGTGTAGGCTATAACTGTAGACAACAATTGGGATAGAGTCAAAATTAAAAGGCTGTAGCAGATCCTGCAGACCAATGGAAATTGAGTCTTCACCAATGGATTGAGCGGAGATCCTGGTTGTGTGATTTTTAATGTGAAGGTATTCAAGTCTTGAAATCTGCAGCAAAGTCTTGGCAGAACTGGAGACACAGGGCTGTTTAACTGAATTTGGTGGATTGACTCTTGTCTTTAAGGGTAATCTCCAGCACTAGTGAAAGACAGAGGCTGTAGCAGGCTAGCAGCACAATAGGGAATAGAAGAGGGTAAGAGAAGAGTATTGGAGAAGAGTATTGGAGAAGAGTAAGGGGTCTAAGGAGTTTGCTCAGTCATACATCTTGCATGATAAGATTAGCTCGGAGCAGTCTGAAATCTCTTCACTGATATCATGGGTAGCCTCTTTGGTTTGTTACAAGTAAATCAACTCAAGGAATGAGTCTAGCAGTCTCTTATATGACTGGGACTCACTTTAAGAGTATAAACTGAATAGGAGAACAACTAAAATGGAGAGTCTACTTGACTAAGTTACAAAAACTGAAAATAGAAGGTAAAATAATATCTTCTAGTTTTCTAGAGGTGCAGCTGACTGTCCCTTTCATTGTGGGCCCCGGTGGAGATTCTTTGCTAGGTTATAAGTCAGGTACAAACCCACTCCACTCCCAGGTAAACAGTGATGACATGGATAAATGGGCTCTATCAGAAAGTTACTTCAATTTTCTTTCCAATTTTGAAATGAACTGACAACGGAAGCTAAATCAGTAGCTGGTGTACAAATCAAGCTGAACATGATAATTGTTCTAGAGTAATACTTGCCAAACAGCCCATCTTCAGCATGAGGTAGGAGATAGGAAATGCTTCAACGTTTATTGTTCATAATTAATATCTAACTCCCCTTCAAAAAATAAGTCACTAAGATCTTATTGGAAACAAATCCCTTTCTATTTACCACATAAATCTGGGAAAAAATAAAACTCAGAAGGATAGAATATATATATGTTAATTTTATTAAAAACAACTAGCAAAACAGAGACACATACAAAGGTAGCTCAAAGAGCTCGGGCAGGGAGAATAAAAGATGAGCTGAGACCCTAGAAACTAATAATTAACCTATTTATGGGGGAGTCCGCCATAGGGGGATGGGGAATAGATAGCAATTTGGAAGAAACATCAAAGTAGATGGCACTCTAAATCAAATCAATAGAACGAGATTTGGATGACCATCTTCTAATGTTGCGCTCCCACCAAAGATGGTGGATGGTGGCACCAAAGACTAGCTTGCCTGTGCGATCGCAAATAGAGTGTCCAACAAAGTTTCTCAAGATCCAAGACCATCCCTAGCAAAATCCTGAGATCATCGAGAACGAGGCCAAATGGAGGCTATGGCTCTATTCCAAAGGGATCGGGAAAGGGGGTAGGTGAAAAAAAGGTGCTCAATATCCTCAAAGGCTTTCCAACAAAGGGAACAGTTAGGGATAGCGGGGATATGGCTGCTAATGAGGAAAGATTGGGTTGGGAGGGCAAGGTTGAGGGCTCTCCAAAGCGTGAGAGTATGGCGGGGGATGTGACCTTTAAACCAAATCAATCGGGACCAGGGAACAGGGGGTGATGGGATCGGAGAAGGTTCCAGGCGGAGGCTGTGGTGAAGGATTTGGAGGGAGAAGGGGACCAAATAGTGAGGTCATGCGGTTGGCTGAGGATGGGGGGAGGGCACTCCAAACTAGAGAGAGGCTGGGATGGGGGAGTGGGTTCCACGAACCATTGGATATGAAGGCATAGAGGGTGGTAGTCTTGGGGATACGGGTCTCATAGACAGCACGGGGGCCAAGGAGGGAGTAGAGAACGCCCATCGGATGCCAAGGGTAAAGCCAAAAGAGAATGGAAAATCCAAGCGAGATTTGGATGGAAATAGCAGTGAGAGCTCGAGGACTGAGGAGAAGGATTTTCCTCCAAATCCAGGACGAATTTGGGGGGCAAGAAACTGTCTAGAAAGAGTCCTACTTGAGAAGGTAGGAGTAGACCCACGAAACCCAAATTGAGTCGTGCTTGGATACGATCTTCCAAATGAGCTTCAATAGGCAGGCAATATTGACATCAAGAATACGACGGATCCCAAGACCTCCCTCAGATTTGGGACGACAAATAAAGTCCCAAGAGATGGGATGGAGGAAACGAGAGGATTCTTGGCCTTTCCAGAGGAAGGCACTGAAGAGGGATTCCATGGTCTGGATAACGGATTTGGGGATGGAGAAGATGCCACTCCAATACAGGTAAGAAGATTGGAGGACAGATTGAATGAGCACGATTCAACCCGCAAAGGACAAAAGTTTGTCTTTCCAAAGTTGGAGCTTTTTCCTTATATGGTCGAGCATGGGGGAGCAATGGTGACAGGTGAGCCTACCGGGGATGAGGGGGAGACCAAGGTAGGTCACAGGGAAGGAGCCAGGGCTAAACCCTGAGAGTTGCAGGAGGGAGGCTCGAATGGATTCCGAGACTCCCGAGAGAAAAAGAGTAGATTTGCTAAGATTGACACGGAGGCCGGAGAGAGATTCAAAGGAGGTGAGGTAGGAGACAATGGTGGAAATAGATTGGTGGTCGGCCTTGGAGAAGATCATGAGATCATCCGCAAAGGCAAGATGGGAAAGGTTGGAGGACCTGCACTTAGGGATGGGAGAGATATGTGAAGTTTTGGTTGAATAATTTGTAGATATTAAAAGATGGGGTCGCTTTGGGGTGGGATTTGGGTGTCTTTGCCTTGTATAATCCTAGAATGGTGGAAGGTAATGGGGTGAAGATTATGAAGATATAAGGGTAGTCATACTCGTAGTCTCATAGGCTGAGCTAGAGATGTTGATTTTATGGTTTGGAGCAAGTTAAGATGTAGAAGCCTAGTAGGTTTCTACACTGATCTTTCAGGCTGGGAAAAGAAATTTATAGATAAAATAATATAAGATATAACGAAGGAAATAAGCGGGTGAAAATAGAGTGAAGTAAAATTAGCAAGTTTTTATGTGAAAGTCAAATTTCTGTATGTTTCGATGGAAGGCAAATTTGGAGGGGCTAGCTGAAATTTATGCTTTCCATTTTCTGTTGAAATACAATATAATCAATTTCATCTCTTGTCCATGTTGTGTACCCTACGTGTTCTCTATATTGCCTTCTACTTCAAACACGTATGGTGAAATTTCTTTTTTCTCCATTACTATGTTCTCATACGCAGGAATACCCCCCATTAGCCAGCTTTCGTAGCAAATTCTATTTGTTTTTTGCCGCTTTGGGTTTTTTTATGAATCTCCTTTAGTGATTACAGTTGATTTAGTCCCTCATAACCAGATTAAATGGTTTAACCGGGCAAGAAGTGGTCTCTTGGAAATAGCTAGGAGAACAGATTAACTTATCACACTCCTAAGATTAACCTGTCACACTGCTACATAATTAGAACCAACCCACTCAAATGTGCTTTCTGACTGTTTCTGCTACTATTTGAATTTTTGCTTACAATTCGTCCAAAAATAAAAAATTGTGGTTACATGATGCAGTTCTTAAATTTTCCTTTGTTTTGCAGGTTAGAGGTCCAAAAGGTTCGAGAAAATCAGATGCACTTGGAGAACAAGGGTTTAGCTGTTTTTGTTGTGAGCTTCATTTTTGGGTTCCTAGCGTTGGTGAAGCTATCAATGGATGTGTTGGTGAGTTTGTGCAGAATACAGAAATCCGGGAAACTTTGTTGGATGAGTTCTTCGTGGCTCGTCTTACTGCTGAGTTGTAGTATCATAGCCTTCATTCTCTCATTATAATTATAATAATTATTTAGATTACTAAATTTTTGGTCTTCGGTTTCTTCCATTCATTCACGAGTCTTGTTTTTGCTTCTGCCTCTCTTCGAATAATCTTCTTCTATCCATGGACCCAAAACGAAAATCTAAAATTTGAGGCCTCTGATCTGGTGTGAACTAAATCTAGAATAAGGAAAACCTATAACTTTTGAATATTTTATATTAGATTTGTGGGTATTTGGATCAAGCATTTAGTGTCTCAGAGACATCATGGGCTTAAACAGGATTCAAATTTTAAATCACAAAATTAGAGTGTAGAGTTAGTTCAAATTTTTTCTTCTTATTTTCTGTTTTTGATACTGAATAAAAGCTTAATATTAGTTATAATTGCAAGTACACAAAGTAATAGGGTCTATTACAGCAAATGACCTTTGAAATTCTAAAGATGATGCATATGCTATATAAGTGAACCATTGTTGAAGTGTGAACCATTGTCTTAGTAAGACATGTTATTTTGTGTTGGTTAGTGAGATTATGAGCTGAACTTGGCCATCATTACAGAAATTGTTAGAGGAGCTCTTTTGATGTTTTTTTTTCACATTTATATGTGTGGGGTTTACATATGAGCATGAGTCGTATGATACATTAATTTTAAGGTGGGATCTTGAAGAGTCTTACATGACTCCTACATAATATGTGTAGTGAAAAAGCATTAAGAGAATACATAATACTCATGAAATAAAATAAATAAAAAATTATTAAAATGTATATTTATATATTTTTTTCATTTCTGAAAAATGTATATCTTTGACATAATTTTTTATTATTAAAATAAGATTATTTTATTATTTTCTCCCCAGCCTTGGAGGAGAGACACTCACCTTCCTCACTGGTAATTAGTCCTACTGTATCTTGTCGTGTCACTGGCAACTTGACTATCTAACCTATTTTAGATAAGAATGATGGTTGAGATCGTATGATTAGCGAGACCTTCTAAGTTCTAAGTCATTACAAGTTGGCCAAGCATGATGTCTCCACAAGCGTTATCCCTCCTTTCACCCCCATAAAATTTATCCAGTACATTTCTGACATGTGTCATAATATTATATCAAATGGTTGAAATTCATTTATAAGTCGTATAAAAAAATTGTGATTTAATTAAAAAGAAAATTGATATGACTTTTTAATGGACTTTAACCTTTTGATATGATAGTGGAACGCATGTCACATGTCAACAAGGAAGTAGACTCTTCAAAACATTTTTTTTATATGATTTTAGGACACATTTCACACATTAAATGAAGCATTCAGATCAGGGTACCAGGAAGACAAAATCGAGGAATTAACCAGAAAACGGGGGGGGGGCTCCCCCACCAAAAGCGAACCAAAGGGAGTCGCCCAGCCTAAAGATGAAACCCCTCTTTGAAGCACGGTAACAATCAGCAGTCAGTCAATATGTAGCTGAACCACTTGAATACCCAACGACGAGGCAAGGAGGAGGCCATCACGAATAGCTTTTAGTCTCTATTGCTGAAGCGGAAAGACCTTTCCATGTTTTACAATAAGCAGCAATGCAGTGACCATTTGCATTCGAGATGATGCTACCCCTTCCACCAGAGTTTGAGAGCCGATCCCTGGAGCCATTGGTGAAAATATGGAAAGCTTCAGCATCAAGATACTAGAAACTGGAGGGAGACAGCAAAGGATCTCGCAGCACCAACTCTGCTCTAGTGGAACATGACTGATGTGGTTTCAAGTTTCAACTCGACTCATCAATCAATACACGCACATCTTTGTTTACGAGGTTAAGAACATTTTCAGTCAATTTATGGTTCTCACATCCTCTCCGACGGACGGAGCTTCTGTACAAAAAATCATGCGCTTCAAAAGCTAACCCTAATCAATCATTACGTTGGAGTGGCCGGTTCAACCCCGCATTTGGCCCCAATTGAAGAGATTCTATCAACGACCTCCGCAAGAATGAAGAAACCACCCACCCTATCGGTTAAGTAGAAAATTTTCCCCTTGTTATTCTAATAGATTATTATTTTCTTTACTGTGGCAGACAGATTGCCACGTGTCACAACTTTCGTTTCGAAACAGCGAAACATTTTAGTATTCTTTCCTTCTTCATCTGGATTGGAATCTCGAATTTTTTTCCCGAAAGCATCGCGAGCCGCGCGCTTCAACCAACGACCACCATGGCAGCAGTGTGCTGTCGTTACTCTCCCGTAGAACTTCCCAGGCGCCTGCATTCTCCCTTTCTGGGCCAAGCTACTCCTTTACTTGTAAGCTTCTTCACTTCGCTTCTTTGTGATCGTAAGATTCAAAATTAGAACGATTTTTTTCTTCTGTAATCTCGTTCATGTAGAGATAACCTCACCTTATAATTGTTTTCCATTTCTCTCTCTATTTATTTTTCACAGTTTATGATTTTAATTCGTTTCGTAGGTATAAAGTAATTTAGTCGAGTTTCTGTGTCATAGTTTCCCTTGAGAGTACATCTTCAGTTATGTTAAAACTTTCATTTTCAGTATTATCTTCTACTTCTCATTGCAAATTTCAATTTATTTGGTTAGCAAGTTAGAATGGAAGTTTTGACCTTGTCTTTTTGAATAGTAGGGAAAATCACCAGCTGGACAAACTTTTACACATCATCCATCCAAGATTAATGCAATATTCTGGGGGCCTCGAAAAACTGTGGAGCCACGAGAGATGGACCATTCACTGGGGGCATTTAATCTGACAGGGTCAGGCCCAGAGGTGTTCTTTATTAATTTTTTTCCTTTTTACTGATGGATCTTTGATTACTTGCCTAAGAATACTTAATACTTATGTTACTCTTGTATAGGGAGAGAAAAGATGTGAAATGAAACCCCAGAAGATATCCCTTTCAGTGGTTTCTTCAATTTCCGAGGTGTCTTCAGATGGTTGGGATGCCTGTGCACTGGATGCAACGGGACCTGAGAAATTTAATCCATTTCTTTCTCATGGTTTCCTTTCAAGCTTAGAGGAGTCAGGTTGTGCAGTAAAGGTTAGCTATTATCATCCAAAGACGATTCTTCCTTATGCTGTATAGTTACTGATTGCTATAAGCAAAGCTGAATGGTTCTCATGGGATATTTTCTGTATAAATTTATTGCTGGTAAACATGTAACCTAACCTGCAAATGGTATAGTGGTGATGCGTCTTTTTTTTGTTTTCATGTATAAAAAAGATAGGGATAATTGTCCCTGTGTCCATGGGGTTTCTGTCATAATTTTGGTTGTTTCTAGAGTAATGCAGGTTTCATGTCAAGTTAATAGTTTAGTCACTCCAGTTTTATAGGACTTGCCATACAATCAGTGATGACATAGCATGCAGAATGTTGTGCAGTTAAGAAACAGCACATTGATAAACTGTGTGGTGTGGATGAGGGTGTTGAGGTTGGCGTACATCAGAAGCTATTAGAGAGCTGTTTGAGGTGGCATGTGATGTTCAACAGAGCCCCAGGATGCAACAATACTGAGGAGTGAGGAGTGGATTGATTCAGATTGATGGATCTAAAAGAGTGAGGGATAGGCCTAAATTGGCCCAGGGAGAAGTTGTGAGGAAAGACATGCACAGTTTGGGCCTTGTCTTAAGTATGATCTCAAATAGAGCTGACCCCATTTGGGTAGAATATTCCTAAGTTTTTGTTGAAGCTGTTGTTCTCTTTTCTTTTTATGATTAGTTTTGATACTTTGTATTGGCAAGGATCCATGATCCCATTTTGTTGGATATGGCTGAGTTGTGGTTGTTGTAGTCAATCGATTTTTATATTTTAAATATTGTAGGTTCTTATCATTTATTTTTAGTAAATCCTGTTCTATTATTTGTAGTGAATTCAAGGACCCCTAAGTAAAGGAAGACATATTTTCCAAATTTTTATAAATTTATGTGAATAATGGAAGCGATTTTTACTCTTGAGTTTGGAGCAGGATGAATTTGAGTTTACAGGCCTTAAGAGGCCAAGTTGGGCTTTTCTTGGGGAAGCTATGTGGGGGTTTTAATTTTTAAGCGATGAAAGTGGAACGTGTGATGATAAAATAAATTTTGGTGTGAAGCAAGGCCCATAAGGTGAGACCCTGGAGAACCTCTGTAACCTTCTTCTCTCCTCTCTTACTCCGTTCTGTTCTTCTTATTATTTTATCCTGCTGGGTGTTCAAACCCTAAATACCTAATCCTTTCCCAAAAGTCCTGGTGTATTATTACCCCAGTAGCATTGACACTATATGTTGAGGAACAATTTGGGTCTTCATCTGACCTATTAAATACTGGTGTATGTTCCGCTCTTTGTTTTTTGACTAAATGAGGGAACATGATGTTCAAGTTTTGGGACGGTGAAGTCAATGGGGCACTTGGAATAGAAGAGTAGGAAGGAAAATAGCAAGCTAAGGGAACATTGTCTAACTGATAAAGATAGAAGTAGATGAAATTGGGGACAGTTAAAGGAAAGATTGCTGCTTTGGTTCAACAGTGAAATTGAAGTTTTGTTTGAGAGCATCAAAGTATGACCAGTCAATGTAGTATATAAATTGGTGATGGGTCAAAGTATGGTTTACATCAAAGCTAGAATGTGCCAATCTGTGTAAATGGAAAGTGGTGGATGATGAGAGTATCATGTTTTGGAAGTTGACACCTATGGAATGCTTCAGTTGGTAAAGTTGACAATTTTCAATTTGTCAGCTAATATTATCTACATTGTCAAATTTTGTTGAAAGGAACGATTGTAGTAGAATGGCTTATTGATCCATGATCTCAAGCCCTTTATTTATAATTAAGTGGAAAGTAGAATATTACAAGGAATAGAATTCTATATGAATACAAACTCTAACTTAACTCCTATACAAACTCTTATTAGACTCCTAATAGAATCCAACACTCCCCCTCAAGTTGAGGCATAGATATTACTCATGCCTAACTTGCCTACAATAGGAAGGAAATCTCTTTCTTTCAATCCCTTAGTGAAAACATCGCTAATTGGTCTTCGGATCTTACAAAGGCATGCGAGATAAGCCCTTGTTCCAACTTCCTCCACTGTCAATTTCAATGTGCTTAGTTCGATCATGTTGCCTTTGGATTATTAGCAATGCTAATAGCAGCCTTGTTGTCACAATATAACATCGTGGGGTTTGGAACTTGGACTCCAATATCTTGCAGCAAGCCTTTCAACCATAGTAGCTCACAAACTCCACGAACCATAGCCCATATTCAGCTCGGTACTAGATAAAGCTACCACATGTTCTTACTTCTCCAAGAACTAGATTACCTCCAATAAAGGCGGAACCGAAATTGACTCGCTGGAGATCCAGCCGGCCGCATCGGGTATGCTTCTACTTTTAGATTATCGGTGGGTGACAAAAGTATTCCTTTTCCAGGAGTTCCCTTCAAATACGTAGTATTCGATAATGACCTTCATATGAGCTAAATATGGGTCATGCATGAATTGACTCACTATACCTCGCATAAGCAATGTCGGCCCGGTGTGAGACAAGTAGATAAGCTTCCCTACCAGCCTTTGGTATCTTCCTTTGTCCACTTGGTTCTCCCTCTTTTTCTTTAAGTTTAGCTCCGAGCTTCAATAGGGGTATCAACTACTTTACACCCCAACATTCCCACTCGATAATAGATCTAGGACATACTTTCTTTGGGATAGGAATATACCTTTATTTGATCGAGCCACCTCAATCCCTAAGAAATCGTAACTTCCCTAGATCTTTAATTTCAAACTCTTTGCCAAGATAGTCCTTCAACTTTTGAATTTCTTCACCATCATTCCTGTGATGACAATATCGTCTACATAGACAATGAGAAGTGTGATGTTAGTACTTGACTTCTTGACAAATAGTGTGTGATGAGCATTGCTTTGCTTGTACCCAATAGAAGTCATTGCCTTCGAAGGCGTCCAAACCGACATCTAGGAGACTGCTTTAACCCATATATTGACCTCTTCAACCGACGGACTTTCCTGCCGGTATTGTCATCGGAAAAACCATGTGGGATTTCCATATAGACCTCTTCGCTAACTCCCCAGTAAGAAGGCATTCTTTACGTCTAGTTGGTGCAAGTTCCAGTGTTTGTTCACGGCTACGGACAACGAACTCGACGGATTTAGTTTTCGCCAGGGCAAAGGTCTCCCGATAATCAATCCCATAGGTGCAGGTAAACCCCTTTGCAACTAGTCTAGCTTTCAACTTGTTGGTGATCCATCCATATTTTGTTTAACCACAAATACCCATTTGCAGCCCTGGTTTTTTACGGAGGAAGTGTAACCAGCTCCCAAGTGTCATTTTTCTTCATTGCTGCATTTCCTCTACCATAGCTTCCTTCCATCTCCTATCGGCATAGGCTTCCTGCCAACTTTTAGGAACAGATACGGATGACGAGAGAGGATATAAAAGCACGGTAGGAGTCGGACAAAGAGTTATAAGAAACATATTTAGCTATGGGATGTTGAGTACAAGATCGACCCCTTTTCTAACGGCAATAGGAAGATCGGAAGAAGATACCTCGGTAGAATCCGATTTTGGAGCGGGAGGCGAAGTGGTAACGTATCCCCTTTCTCCACCGCTTTAGCCGGTTGTATTTCTTCCTCGATAAGTCTGCCCTCTTTATTTTGGTCAATCCGGTTTTGAAAGACCCCAACGGTGTGTCTCAAAGGAGTGGTCTCCCCTTGGCTGGGTTCTTCCATGGTTCGGAAATTGAAGGGGGAGGATTAGAGTCCTCGGGTATCGGCGAAGTCTCCCCCCGGTCGGGAAACTCTTCGGGACTCTTAAGTTGTGTTGGTGTGTGAAAGGAAGATCTAGAGTCGGAAAGAACACCTCTCCTCAGGACTCTCCCCCGGAGAGGTGTATAGTAAGGGCAAAACTCATGAAAAAGTACATCCATGGATACAATGGTTTTCTTGGAGGGAGGATGATAACATTTGTACCCTACGAGAGCGAGAATACCCCAAAAATATGCAGCGAGGTCGGGGAACAACACTACGGTGAGCTGTGATTACGGCATAACACACGCATCCAAAAACCTTTGGGAAATAACAAAAGAAGAGGCTCCTGAAGAATCTCATTAGGACATTTAAAACCAAGTACCCGGGCATCCTATTCATAAGGTAAGAAGCGGTGAGAATAGCATCACTCGATCGGTCGGTACATTCATAGCAATCATAATAGAACGGGCATCTCTAAGAGATGCCGATTCTCCTCGGCCACCCCATTTGGGCAGCCGTATCAACGCAACTAGTCGATGTATTATGCAGTCGAGAGAGATATCTTTGAAATTCACCATCAATATACCGTGCATTGTCAACGCGAAGGATCTTCACGGTGGCATTGAGCGAGTTTTAATCATATTATGAAAATCACGAAAACATCGGAAAACTTCATTTTTTGTTTTAAAAGATAAATCCATGAGAACGAGAGTGACAATCAATAAAAGTAACAAAGTACCATGGCCGATGATAGACACACGTCGGGGGACCCCACACATCGGATGAATTAACATAAAAGGAATATTTTTCTATTATGAAGAGAAGGTAAATAAGTAGAAGCAGTGCGCCGCAAAAATGCGGGCCCACAAAAAAATCATCCTCATTACAAGAAGAAACTAAATCGGGAAATATTTTCTAAGAGTTCCAGAGGGGGTGACCAGCCTACGGTGCCATGATGAAGGTCGATATTACCGAATGGACCTGATTAGAAGATGTAGTCGAAGAGCGAAGTAGATCCTTCAATCGGCTCGAGCAAATAAAGTCCATTGTCTAGTTTACCACGTCAACTCCTCCCCGTACCGGATCCGAAAGACACAATAAGATGGGAAAAATGTCACTTTACAATTTAAGTCAGGAAGGCTGCGATAGAGAGCAAGTTAGTAGAGAAAGAGGGAACATGTAAAACTTTAGACAAAGACGAGGGGATGGAGAATGTTGAATGGTCCTTTTCCAGCAATGGAAGAATAGGAGCCATCGGCAATTCGAACTTATCCTTTCGGAAGTTGGAGAATATTGTAAGAAAAAAGAGGATAAACTGTCATATGATCCGGGCTCCGGTATCAATAATCCAAGGAGTAGAAGCGAAGAAACTTGGAAGCTTGTAAAAGTTTACGAAGTAGCAAGGTAGGAGTTGGTTTGATTAGTAGAGGAAGCGGTGGTAGAGGCTGACCGCGGTAGAAGATTGCAGAATACGTCGCAAAGAAGTTAACTCCTCGTGAGAGACCAACACTGCAGAGGCTGTGGAAAGCGTCTCGAGAGATATGAGCTTTCGATTTTCCTTTTTTGTGCTCTTTTTTCTCAAAATCAGCGGGCTTCCCATGGAGTTTCCAACAATTTTCCTTAGTATGATAGGGTTTGTGACGGTGCTCACACTTGACAATCTCCTTAGCCGGATCAGATTTAGTGCGAACAACTGTAAAGCTGATTTCTCCAAAATAGGAGTATGAAGCATGGCTAATCGACGACTTTCCTCACACGAACAAGAGCATAAGACGTCTAGTGTAGGAAAGGGAGAACGACTAAGACTTGTACTACGATCGATCGTACTCCACGTTCAAACCCCAAGAAGTCATATACTCGAATCTTATCAATGTGCTTCTTATAAGTCGCCACATCATCTGGATTAGTGGGGTGATAATCCCCATAATGATCCAACTCTTGCCAAAGAGATCGCAACTCAGCATAATAGTGGGCCACGATCAGTCCTTTTGGGTAGTCTCATGAAGCTTCTTTCGTAGCTCATAAACGTGCATCATCCCCAAGTCCATATGTTTCGGAGTAGCCTTCGATTTGGGCAGCGGTATCAAGTAATAGATATCCACGGGCAATATTTGGAATCATGGAATTCAAGAGAAATGACATAATAAGAGAGTCATTCGAGATCCATTTTTCTGGGAAACGCGTGGTAGAAGGTTTGATAGTGGTGCCGTAATGTATCCAACAAGTCCTCTTCCAGCAATAGTTAAGTAAGCAGATCGTGACCAAATCAAATAATTTGTCCCATCAAATCTTACCGAAAGAGGATGAAAATTTGGGTAATGTTCAGGTCCGGTGGGAGCAGTAGTACCATCGATAGTTGCCATGTTGAAAAAATTGTCTGCAGTCTTGATCACCTGTGAAAAAAACTAAAACGCGCACAATGCAATAGCCAAACAATGATATGATCAAATCCCCCTTTTTTTTGAACCAAAGAAAAATTCTGGTCGGTCTAATAGAACAGAGACAAAAAAAACGAAAAATATGATCTGGTCTAGTCTATTTTGGACAATGAACCAAGAATTGAACCAAACAATGAACTAAAGAACCAAATCAGAAGTTGAACCCAAAAAACCAACCAAATAACAATCGATATCTCCCACACACCTGAAAAATCAAAGATTTATGTTGCGCACGATTGGGAAGATGATGCAGCAGCAGCAGTAAGGTGAAGGCGATGGCGATGGTGGCTTTTTTTCCTTTCTTCTTGGCCTAGCCCACGTGATTCAATTTACCTAATCGCAAGAAGCACAGCAGGTTGTGGCCTGCGATCTGTTTCTAATCCAAGAACGCAGCAGGTTGTGGTTCTTCTCTTTCTTTTCCCTTTTTCTCTCGGTCTTCTAGGTGGAACTGAAAAATAGGCAGCGGTGCGGTGCGATGGGTTTGAAAAGGGAAAAATTTCTGCCAAACGATGGTTGCAGAATTAGGTTGTTGAAGACCAAGAAAAAACTGCGAAGGGTTTTGGAGAAAAAATCTGCTGTGGGTTTATAGGTTTGAAGACACAGAAAAAAATAGAAGAACATACTAATCGAACTAGGCTCGATGCCATGTTGAAAGAAACGATTAGTAGAATGGCATTGATCCATGATCTCAAGCCCTTTATTTATAATTAAGTGGAAAGTAGAATATACAAGGAATAGAATCTATATGAATACAAACTCTAACTTAACTCCTATACAAACTCTTATTAGACTCCTAATACAAACCCCGCCCGGCCCCCCTCCGGCGCAGCCCCGGGCGCTAAAACACAAAATGGCGCCACCCCCCCCCCCCCCCGACTTTCTAAAAACGGCGGGGGGGCCCCCCCCCCCCCCCCCCCGCGGGGTTTTAGAATGTTATTGGTGGGCCCCCCCCCTTTTCAAAAAACTCCCCCCCCCCCTTTTTGTTTATTATTTTTTTTTTTTTTTTTTTTTTACCAAAGAAAGGGTTGGCGGCCGGCCCCCGCCCCCCGCCCAAACAACAACAAATTCGCGGGGGGGATCTGGGCCCCGGGGGGGGGAGATAAATTTTTCGGTGAGAGGTTCTTTTGTTCTTTTTTTCATTTGTTACGTTTTTCGCCGGGGCCTACTGGCAAACAAAGCATTTAAGAATAGAGGGTTACCACAAAGTTGCATGGAGAACTAAACGGGTGCATGAACTTACATGACAAGATGATTGAATTTGAGGTTGAAATTTGACTGATGAACAAACCCGACCATCTCCTAGAATATCCGTTAGTCAATTTTTTTACTCCAATTTTCCATATAGCTGAGTAATGTGTAGTGTTCCTAGTAATGTTTTGTGTTTGCATTTCATTTATTCTCTGCTGCTTGGTGCTCAATAAATTCTAATTTCATTCTTGCAGCCACTCTTATGGGGAATTCGTCTTTGATTATTCCTGGGCGGATGCCTACTACGGCTACGGATCTAGTTATTATCCAAAGTTACAGTGTTGTGTTCCTTTTACTCCAGTGACCGGTCAGAGAATACTAATCCGTAACACCTGGTTTAAGGATCAGGTCTTTGAAAAGCTAGTTTCTGCACTGAAGGACCTGACTGCCAAGGTACTTTATAAACCAAATGATTACTGCATTTGATTAGTCAGACTATTTTCTTGTTGCAAAAGGTCTGGCAATATTACAGAATCTTCAATTTTGTCTCACATTTTGGTAAATAGAACAATGATATCAGAGATAGACTTGTCTTTGGCCATGGGGCTACCAATCAAGTGTACCACATTGTAGTGGAACAATTACCAACTTATCTGCTGCAAAATTTTAAATTGAAGATGTAATGAGAAAAATGTGGGGCTAACTCATTCCACCAGTTCCTCTCCTTAGGACTGTAGAGGCCCCCTTACTGTGTAGTCCTGGTGATGCAAATCCAACTCCAAGATGAAACAGCCTTACCAGGTCCCTCTAGTTACTCATGTACTAGCCACATTGCTAAAAGTTCAAAATTGTGACAAAACCTATTTAGGGTTAGGTTTCAACTGCTAGTTATGAATTCCAAATGGCCAGATTAGGTCCCAAAAGTTCTGGAAGGTCTTCTAAATTTGGTGGAACCCTTAGATTGTAATTTGCCCACCCAAAAATAGTAGTTTCAATTCAGACCTAGGTTGGAGTGTACAATGTGTGCTGTTGGATATACAAAATGTAGTGGCAAAACATGCATATTTCTTATATTTCATTATTGCGGCTAAAATCGAGCATCATTTTCTGTATCTTGATTAATCAACCAAAAAAAAATCCTAGGTTTGTAGGACTGATGTCTCTATGAAAGCCTTTTCCATTTGGTAGAGAAGAGATTTTATGATAGAGTGCTTTTATTGATAGATTATGGTTGTTCATGGATGGCCCCTGGCCTAGACCTGCATATACTAGAATGTCCATGTTCATTGTGGACATGTTATTTTGATAGGATTTACTTCCTTGCATGTAATGTTCTCTAATTATAAGTGTAGCAGCTTTTGTCTCATGGACAAGCCAAATCATTCTCTCTTTCTACCATCTTGGAATCAAAGGATAATTTCTTTATGAATTTTTTAAAGTCTATTGCCACTACTGCTGCCACTACTGCTGCCACCACCATTGCCCTTACTGAGGCTTGGGCTTCTTGGTTCAGCATGGTTAACCGAGAGTCATGTTAATGCATGTGTGATGCAGCACAGCCTCGGACCAATCCAAAGCCATTTGGGAACCCACATTGAGAGCTTGTTATGGATTTTCATCTAGTTGATATTGGGATTTTTTATTTATTTTATTGGGATTATTATGTAAGAAGATTTTCAATATGGGTAGGATAAGTAGAAATAGTTTTAGTTAGTTTCAAACTGTTTGGAGTTCTAATATAATTGTTTTCTTATTGCAGTCTGTTTCTTTTATTATTTATATGCTTGTAATCAATATATTAGGAATGGAACAGAATGAATTGAGTTGCGGGTTGAATAGCTGAGGGCTTTGTGCGAATGTTCTCTTCTTATGTAATTCTTATGTAAGTTGAATGCTTGACCTTTCAATGTTTGTTCCCTTAATAATGTTTTTTCATCTTTTGACAGTTTGAGGTCTCATCACTTCACATTACATTTCCATCTGAAGATGAGTGGCATAACATGAAAGAACATGGATTTCTACAAAGGATTGGCATGCAGTACCATTGGAAAAATCGTAATTATAGAAGGTGAGAAATAAAAAGTTCTCTTTTGGCAATTGTGAACTTTTTAACACCAATATGGCTGTTGACTTGTTACTGGGATCATCTACTTCAATTGGCATGAAACTGGCTGATCCAATCACTTCCCATGAGGCTTTGGCTGCTCTTGAAATATGCTCTTCTGTTATATTTAGAAGGCGAAATTTTTTTTTTTTTTTTTTTGGTTGCCAACCCCGGTTTCCAAGGCTTTGCCCTGACTAATCTGGTGTTCAACCCGGGTTGCACACCTGGCTGTGGTGGGTGAGTCTCCCAGCGGGGATTTTTTGCATCCACAAGATGAAAAAACATATAATGATATAATGCCAATATCATCTAGCTAAGGCTCACAGCCAACAAGGGACTATACAATAAGTAGGGACCAATTACCACGATTGGCTAGTAACTTCCATCAACTCTAGAGTTAGCAGCCTCCTTCCAACAAAAGAGTCCTTTGGATGCTCTTGAAATATGCTTCTTTTTTTTTTTTTACTTTTCTCACAGAAAACGAAATTCTGTTGAGCGACATAAATAGGCTAACATATAATGATATAACACAATATCATCTAGCTAAGGCTCACAGCCAACAAGGGGTACACAATAAGTAAGGACCAAAAACCACGATTGCCTAGTAACTTCAATCAACTCTAGAGTTAGCAGCCACATCCTTCAAACAAAAGAGAAATCTCTTGAAAAGGATCTATATATCTATGGATCCTCTGACAATTCTTGCAGCTAGCTAGTCATCAATTTGGGGTCCCCTTCTGTTATTCACATGGATTGTCGACAGACTAATACAGTATCGGGACTTCAGGTTGCTACTTACAAGTTGGCTGTGTTGGACTAAAACCTCCCGAGGGACCAGAAAAAGCTGGTAATTACCCTCATGATTCCTAAATATGCCTCAATCTTGGTGGGACCAGACTTCCAGTATTGGTGTTAAGTTAGTCATATGAGAATCTTAGTACATCCTAGTGTCTCAAAAAGTGGTCTCTAGAAAGCATCTAGAACAACACCTCTAATTAGTGACTGCTCATCTAGCAGTCCTCAACATGACAAGCTGAATATCCTCCTGTATCCAGCTGCCAAACATTTCGTTATTCCTCTCCTAGATACACCAAATGGAGGCTAGTAATATTGACACAAATTGCCATGGTAGCTTTCTGCGCTTACCTGAGGCGAGTTGATGACCCGGACTCAATGAAGACATGGGCCCTTTTAAAATCTTGGTATGCTTCTTTGTTTCTATTTTGTTTTTGTCACCTATTAAAAAAAGAATTTCCCAGAAAACTAAATAGAATTTAGGAAGCCCCCTTTTGGCTCCCTCTGCACTTTCCTCTCACAAAAGACACCAAAACTCTTTTATTAATTTCATTGATGCATCACGTTATATTGAGGCTGCTACGGACCCAGAAAAACGTCAAGTGAAGTATAATGGCTATTCTGTAAATATGCTGAAGTTCAGGACCCACAGGTTCAAGGTATCAAGAAAAATTAAATACTGAATTGGAGGATGACTTTGGAAATAAATAAGACTCGAGAGAGAATAATATAAATTAAGAAGCAAGGTTTTTTTTTTGAATAATTTTAGAGAAGATTTCTCTCTCCCCTGTACTTACTCTCTATTTACCCTTACTCTCCTATCAAAATTTCACCTCTGATTCTCCCAAAAAAGTGAACTCTTACCTCTAATTTTCCCTAATATTCTAGAATGGCCATATTACCCTTTATTTTTGTCCCTTTAGTTGATTAAAGTAATTTCTTTCTTTTTTTAATCAAATTTTTTTCTTTCCTTTTTATTCTATAAGAATCCATTATATGTGAGTTAGGTGTGTTTTATTTTTCTATTTTTTCCTTTCCCCCTCTTTAATAGAATTTTTTATTTTTAGTTCTTATTTTTATTTTTATTCTTTATTTGATGGATTCTTATAAAAGAGTGAGAAATTACAAAAAAAAATACATCTAATATTTTGTTAGTGAAAATTTGCATCTAAACATGTTTAATGGATTTTGATAAAAGATGGAAGAAGGGAGAAAAGAATATATCTAATCACATTTTAATGTAGTCCCATAAAAAAGGGAGAAAGAAAAAAAATATTATTTTCTTTAAAAGAGGAAGAAAAAACAATGAAAACTATATCTGGATATGGATTCCTATGAAGTAAAAAGAATAACGAGAAATAGTTAAAAAAAAATCAACGAGTCAAGAGGTTAAAACAAAAAGTAGTTTAGCCATTTTAAAATATCAAGGGAGAAGGAGAGGTAAAAGTTTACTTTTTGGGGGAATTAGAGGTGAAACTTTTAAGAGGGGAGAAAGAGTAAATAAAGAGGGGCATTCTCTACAATCACTTTGGTCCCCACACCATCTATGACTCCTGCATCCCCAAATCCATCCCTTTGTCGGCTTTCATCTCCAATGGTACGTGGATCCCCTCCCCCCTTCCCTTGCTCACACAGGTTTGGAGCTCCCTTCCTCCTATCTCCAACTCCCCCCGTGACCTCACCTTTTGGCTTCCGTCCCCCACCAAATCCTTTTCCATCTCTTTGGCTTGGAATCTCCTTAGGCCCCATAACCCCAAACCTCTCGGGCCCCCTTGGTTTGGTTCAAAGGCTTCATCCCCCGCCACTCCCTTACCCTTTGGAGAGCCCTCAGCCTAGCTCTTCCCACCCAAGCTTTCCTCTCTGACCGCCACATCCTTGTTAACCCAAACTGCATCCTCTGCTGGTCTGCTATGGAAAACCTTGAGCACCTCTTTTTTTGCTGTCCTTTTTCCAGATCTATCTGAGGAAAAACCCTCTCCTTCATATGGCCCCGTTCGAGACGTTCTTTTGGATTTTGTCGAGATTGGTCTTGGATTTGGAGAAATTTTTCAGGCTTTTCCATTTGCGATCGGATTGGTAAGCTAGTGTTTTTGTGCCCTCGTCCACCACCTTCGGTGGGAGCGCTATCTCCGGAGATGGACTTCCACATCTTGCTCGTTTGACCAGATTTGGAATGCCATCTACTTTGATGTTTCTTCTAGATTGATAGCTATCCCCCACCCCTCGGTTGATGATACCCCAAGGAACAGGCTCATTGTTGTCTCCTGTGGTCTTAGTTCTTCTCTCCGGTCTTCTTCTTAAAGACCTTGTATTCCTTTTTGCTTTAATATAATTATTTATTCATCCAAAAAAAAAGAGTGAGTATTAGGGAGAGATAAAAAAAAATTCTCTATATTATATTAGGCTTGCACTTAAGTGAGATGAAGAAGTATGTGATCTTCAGCCTCCTGGTGGAAACAAAGCTACAATTTATCCAAAGGGGGGGGGGGAAAGAAAAAGAAAAGAAACAAAGCTATCAGTAAGTTCCCTGGTTGGACTTGTGAAGGAATCACTCGATTTGTTTCCTACCAATGTGAAGTTATAGGATGAGATTCCTATTCTACAGTTGTCCAAATCCTAAGTAATACAATTGAACTGGGCAGAGCCTTGTATTTTTTTTTTCAGTTTGGGTTCTTCTTCTCTCTTTTTTTGGGGCGGTGTGGGGTTTGCATTGGTTACCATTTTTGTGGCCCCCTTTTTTCCTTTGATAGGTAAGGGGGAGAAGAAAACAGCTAAGAGATTCAAACTCGAGGCTTCCTGGTGAGCATGGGCTTTAGGAGCACCACTACTCGCCAAGATGCCAACTGAAGCAGGCAGTTGTTGCTACATTGTTGTTGGCCACTTTGAGCAGGTGGAGCTTTTGGCATAAGCAGTTATAACAGAAACGAAAGAATAAAGAGAAATGTAGAAGAATAAGAATAAAAGATGAAAAAAAAAATAGAAAGAAACTATCCAGGATAGAGCAAGGAGGAGATAGAAAGGAGAAAAGGAAGCAGCAACCAACAAAATTGCACTGCTGCATTAACACAAACTCAAGAACTGCACATTTTTTCATTTTGTAAAATAATTGATGGATACGGTAATGTATAAATAGAGACTTAAAGAATCAAACAGAACGACTCCTACAAGTATCTTAAACAGACTGAGAAAGCAAATTGAACTGAACCTCTTACTCTAGCAACACTACGTAAACTCTAATTTAACATTGGACTGCAAAATATGAAAGTATTCCAAGTAAATAAGAAATGCATAATTATTTTGAATAATGGTTAGAGGGGAATACCCTTCTTGGATGGAGTCTTAGTATGTCCTTCCTTCCTCTCTAATACAAAGCTCACTTATCAAAAGAAAATAGAAAATGCGTAACTATTTTCTTTTGGACCAGAGTTTTTATTTGGATTTGGTTCT
Organism: Hakea prostrata; assembly: GCF_041222555.1. NCBI lineage: Eukaryota > Viridiplantae > Streptophyta > Magnoliopsida > Proteales > Proteaceae > Hakea > Hakea prostrata. The sequence goes on from NC_142600.1 coordinate 2,563,106, forward strand.
TCTCGGTCTTGATCTTTTAGATTGGATCATGCCAATCCAGCCACAAACATGCAACTCTTTCAATTCCTTTCGGATTTTTTTTTTTATAAAAAATTATTCCATGTTGTACACCACAGTTTTGATGACTTCTTGATGGACATGAAGCAAAGCAAGAGGAAAAATATCCGTCAAGAGCGGAAAAAGGTTAGTATATGTTATTTTCTTCTAATATAGGTATATTTTTCCTGCACCGGTGAATATAGCAATTTTAAGTTGTTATTTTGGCATGGTTCTCTTCCATTCCAACTTTTACAAATTTTTACCAATAGTAGTTTTGGAGAGCTTAAGATGTCAAGGCGTTTATTCAAGGTAATACTTTAAGAGATCCACAATAAGCATTGGGAAAGTGGCAATACAACAATCTTTGGAAATAGATGTTATCATAACAAGTAATTGGGGGTTTAATTCAGGCAAAGAGACTTGTTTTATCATGGAAATATAAAAAGGAGGAATAATGGGTATCATGTCATTTCTTTTTGTGAGTTCAAATCATGAGGTTGAGTTTTTGATTGAACCATTTCAAATGGTTCAATTATCTGAAAAATGTGTACAATGTGTTCTCTTCATGGCCTTCTTCACCTTTTGGTTACAAGGATGATGTGTTTGGATTATGATAGTGTTCATTTTTATTGATGGTGTCCATTGATCATGATATGAGGATAATTCATGATTGAAAAGCATCAGTTGAAAGATTGCATAGGTATTGAAGCTTTTTATATTCCACATGTTCCTAAAAGAGGTTGATTGGGAACTCTTGATGAATTGTACAAATGTTGCTACCAAGACACTTCGAAAATTCAAATAGGAGCTCAACCCATGTCAGACACGTGTCTGTTACAACTTACAATCATTTATCCTAAATGCTTGAGTTGTTACATAAGGGACATAAACAATGTATATCAATTTTACCTACACATGTGGCCCTGCGTATGTTTCAGTCATGAGAAAACACTATCATGTGGTACTGGAGGAGAGAATGTGTCAAGTTCAATCACTGCTAGTTCTGGTTGTTACCAGACTGCAAGTGATGAGAGAGAAGAAGAAGAAAGAGATCAGGCTGTGAAGGAACAAGGAGAAGTGGTTCATTTGATTGCTTCTTCATATTGTAAAGGGAACACCCCAACGGACTAACAAACCCCCGGAAACAAGCCCCCCCACGGGAGGGCAACACAAAATGAAAGCACCCAAATAAGAAGAAAAAAGGCAACCCCATATAGAAAATAGCTGCAAAAACCAAAACGATAGAAAGTTTGGATTTGGTGGGACCACAACAGATGTGAAACCCACCACAAATCATAACACCAGATGGAAGTCAAACAAAACAAAAGACTAATTGATAGAAAATGAAATACATAATTCAACAATATTAGGTGATTTTCAATTTAGCTTAATTAAATTGATATTTCTTAATATTTTTAGTTCTATTTAAGTTTTATTAATACATATTCCTTTATTTGGTGATTTCTTTTTGAGAAAAAACACATCTTTCCTATTCGGTAGTTTTTTTAAAGGAAAGTAAATTAAAGTTAATTTCCTATAAGGGTAGATTAACGAAAAAGGCAAAAAGACAAAGATAATGCAAGGTTGTTTTGGGATTTGAAAAAATATAGAGCCACACATAGTAATCGGGCTACGGTGGGGGCAGGTGACAAGTTAAGGTTGGTAGTAATTTTAAAAGCGGGGTAAAGTAGTAATAATCGCGGGGCGATTTCCTATTAATAAACTTAAACTAAAATCTAAAGTTTTGCTTCACTTGCCGATATGTCATCCCATTAAACGCTCAGAAATGCAATTCTGTGTTCCATTACAAATTTCCAATAAAAAATTGGCATTCCAGTATTGACATTTTGTTGATTCCAAGTATGGAATTTTATTGAAAATGTAAGTGTTGACTCAAGTATCTGAAGCCCCTGGTAAACATATAATGGACTACTTGGGACAACGATGGAAGCTTGTTTGAACTTATTGTATCTGAGATAATTGATGCAAATTCAAACTTTGTTAATGCAGATTTCAACTCAAAACTTGAAAATGAAACGTCTCCGTGGTGATGAAATTAAGGTATTTGGTGTTGATCTCTTTCATTTGTAATAGATTTAGTAATGCAATTTCCCCCCTTTCTAGTTCTTTGAATTATATGATTTTTATATCACCATTTGGCTATTATGTTTTCATGCTATATTTAAAATTCATAGAGAGTTTATATTTTGGAATGTTAGTTCATGGTTAGATAGCATTAATATCTTTTGTATTGGTTGGAATTTTTCTCAAGATTATTAATTGGTTAATCTCAATTAATTTGGAGTCTCCATTAATTGATCTCACCCTACCAAACTTGTATAAATGTTATAGATCTTGATGATATTTACCCAGTCTCCTTTCTTTTCTATATCCAACACTATGTCTTTTATATATCATTATATTATATTTCGTCTAAGACAATATTAAAGACACCCATGAGGAGTTATGTTGGAATTTGAAGAAATTATTGCTCAGAAAGTATTATTCATTTATTGGCCCCGATATGGTATTTATAGTTACAATGTGAGTAAGTCCCACTCTGAGTAGAAAAAGAAATACAAAAAACACATAGATAAACTAATCTTAGACTTATTAGGAAACCAATATAACACCAAATAGGAAGCCAATATAGAAAATATGAGATAATAAAATATAATTAAAATAGGGGATTTAAAGGGGAATTGTATTCCAATTAGGAAACCTCAGTCATACTTCCAACACTCCGCCTCAAGTTGAGGCATGGATATCATACATGCTCAACTTGGTCAAAATAGGATGAAACATCTGTCCAAGTAAATATTTGCAACTTGATCTTCGTACTTCACAAATTATTGACCAATTTCCAATTTTTCTTTTATAAAATGTCTATCAATTTTCACTTGCTTCATCCTCAACTCCATCGCAACTTTAGGTCTCCAAGGAAGAACACCCAATGAAAAATGTAAAATCTTCAAATATTGAGAAGGCCAATTTTTACCCAAATGTGAGGGGAAATATATTTTAGAGGTAACAACAGCTAGGGTACAACAAGAAAAATGAAACTTTAGATTTGCAACAATCTTAGATGCTTAAAGAGAAAATTTGCCAAGGTAAGGGACAATCTCCAAATGTAATAGAGATCAAGTTTTGCACAGGTTAAACGCCAAATCTACACAAGGCTAGATCTCCAAATTGGAAGATTGTCAAGGTAAGGGGCAAATCTCCAAGGGTAACAGAGATCAGGTTATGTACGGGAGTAAAAAATAAAATTTCAAATCTGCAGCAATTTAGGTCTATAAAGGGAAAATTTGCCATATTAAGTGCAAATCTCCAAAGGATAATAAAGATCAAGTTTTGCGCAAATCCCAAGGAAGACACTCAAACAAGAAGAAAACTGATTGGATCTTAACCCAAACGAAGCGGAAGCACAATAGAAAAAAATCTAGGAAACAAGAATAAAATCTGAAAGGTTCATGGGACCTTAATTCATCTTCTTCATTGAACTAGGGTCCAATTCTTTAAACTAGAAACTTAAATGACTCTCAACACAACAATCTCAAGAAGGCTTTGATAGCATGTTGGAATTTGAAGAAATTATTGCTCAAAAAGTACTATTCATCATTGGCACCAATGGGGTATTTATAGTTACAATGTAAGTCCCTCACTGAGTAGGAAAAGAAATATTAGGTAACCAATCTAACACCAAATAGGAAACCAATATAGAAAATATAAGATAATAAAATATAATTAACATAGGGGATTTAAAGGAGAATTCTATTCCAATTAGGAAACCTTAGTCATACTTCCAACAAGTTCCTCTTCTTTGAACTTATCCATGATTTATTTAAATAATCAGGCAAGTTAGTAATTTTGTGCCTACCTTCATTCTATAATTTGTGTTTTCCTGAATTATATCTACATTTTCTGCTTATTGCATCACGTACTTGATTATGCTGTGTGATTTGCAGTACTTTCTTGTCATTGTTTTGTTGAGAATTTATTGCAATTCATAGGGGATTGAAATGTGATTCTGATCATAGTGCAGATAAAACCTTTTATGTGGCATGAATAGCTCTGCTGGCTAATATGTTGGTTTTATGTTTTCTTGTTTTGACTTACATAAAATTTCTTATTCTTACCCTTGTCTTTCATGGTAATGTGATGGCAGGCAACACATTGGGATTCCTTCTACAAGTTCTATAGGAACACAACTGATAACAAGTTCGTGCAATTTCTTTACAGCATTTTGATGTCATTATCTACACCTTTATTGTGTTTCCTTCCTTGATACTTTATATTAAGTGATGCCATTCATATTATTTAACCAGTTATATTCAACAATGAGGTTTTTTTGTGTATGTTTTTTTGCTTGTGATATTGTTTTGGTAGATGAGACACTAGTAGGGATTAATATCAAGTTAATCATGAAGTGCTACTTTGTAATCAATCAAAAGGTTTTAATTAAGTAAAAGGAAGATGGAATATCGAGTGTGTAGCTTCAGTTGTGATTGGACAGATGATGAGGTGATTAAACTTGATGAGAAAGAGATTCCACAAAGAGACTATTTTAGGTACATTGGCTCAATCATAAATAAAAAAGGTGATATAAAAGATGGTGTTTCCAAAGAATTAAAGTAGGGTGGATGAAGTGGAGAGGTGCATTTGGAATCTTGTATGATCGACATAATCCTTTAATGCATTGTACGACCAGCTAAAAGGAAAATTCTATAAGACCATTGTACGACCAACTATGATGTATAATGCATAATGTTGAGCAATTAAGAAACAACATATTAGTAAACTCAGTGTAGCAGAAATGAGGATGCTTAGATGGCTGAGTGGCATAAGTAAGAATGATAAGGTAAGGGAGTGATCATATTAGAGCTGGTCTAGGAATAGCTCCTGTAAAGATAAGCTACGAGACAGTCAATTGAGGTGGAACGGCCATGTTTAGTAGAGGCCTTTAAATGCCCCCCTAAATGGGGAAGTGATTTAATCTAAATCGAACGAATTAGAAGAATTGGGGGTAGACTTAAGATAATCTAAGGAGAAATTGGGGGAATGGATATGCATACCGTAGGCCTTGTATTTTGTAGGGCCTCAAATAAGAACCACGTAGCCGACCCCATTTAGTGGGGACAAGACTTTTTTTGTTGTTGATGTTATTCTTATTATCTTTTCTTCTATTTATATTTCCGGTACCTCTCTTTCCATTTATCCTTACTCTCCACCCCTTGCTGCTCCACTTTGGATGATTACAGTTACTATATTATTTATTGTTGGTTTAAAATCCCATGTGTAGGTCTAGATGCTGACACTTAGTTTTGGACCAATAACAAATATATAGCGAACCCCAAAAGGGGAGGGGGAAAAGAAAAGGGAAAAGAGGGGAAAGGGAATACAAGGGTAAGAGAGGGGAGGGCCATAAGTGCAAGAACGCTCAGGCTTGTACGTAAGCACCATCTTGCTAAACTTGTCGTCAATATAAATGCTTCCGATTCCCACATAAGGATGTAAATATGCCCATGATTTAACTCTACCTAGATTTATAACACCCCCCCCCCCCCCCCTCAACCCCCCAAAAAAAAAATTACCTATATATGGTGCTGGTTGAGCTCTGTGTTCTTGGTTTTGTCATGTTCAAGGTCGTATGCAACATAGGTAGAAGTCTTGTTGCCACAGCTCATGATTTACAGATAGATATTTGAGTGATAGTGACTCTTTTTAATAGTTTTTCATTAGTAAAATTTAACTTATCAAGTGCTAAACTGTAACTTGCATTTCCTTCCAAAAAAGTTGGACATGCATTGCTTAATTTTTGTAGTGCTTTTTATGTTTTCAGTAGTGTCTTCCTTGTCTTCATTCCTGACTGACCTGTGTTTGCCCAAATACTGATTCCTATTGGTTATATATGGTTTTTTTCTAAAACAACTCCGTTGCTCTTCCATGACAATATGATCCCTGAAGTATTGTGAGCCATTTCCTGTAAATAGATTGAAAGCATTTGCATTTTGAATATGTGGGCTTCTTTGGTCATGTGTTGTTGTAGAAAGTTGGTTAGTGGTATTGTCACATGTAAGGCAGCCTAGCATATTAAACTCCCCTGGGGTAGAACCTCCTCTCTACCCCTGTTCTTTTTTTCCCTTTTTTTTCCCTCAGTGGATAATCAAATAGCAGGACAAATTGTGCCCCTTCTGGGTAAATGTAGTGTAGTGAGGCTACGGCCCCAATTTGTGCCCCCAAACAGGCAACAGAGAGCTTACCAACCAATCTGGTTTGGACCAGTCATTAGACGATATATTTGTGGAATGTCAAATTTGCTGATTTGATGTCCTTCACTAAATATTAGCGTATCTGAAATTCTGAATCATTATAGGGGTCTGCATGGCTTGGAGATTTCATATTACACAAACATATTGCCTTTACATATTGTATTTAATCATGTATAGGTGGGGAAGAGCTTTTTTAACCAGGGACTTCTTTCATAACATGGGAGCAAAAATGGGAGATAAGGTGCTACTTATTGTTGCTGAAGAGGAAGATGAACTTGTTGCTGGAGCTCTTAACCTTATTGGAGGAGATACTTTGTTTGGGCGCTTATGGGGCTGTCTCCCACAGGCCTACTATCCAAGTTTACATTTTGAAGCATGTTATTATCAGGTATTGACTTCTCATTTCATTAATTTTGATGATAATTAGTGTTTAATATTAGTGGTGAAAGAAATATTTAAGCGGATTGTGTATGCTATGAACTAAATGGTGAATGTTGCTATGTCTGTATATCCTCTTTCTTTACTAGAATAGCTTTTGGGCTTCTGGAAATAATGAAAAAGAAGGGTTGCTCTTCCAGGCTCTCTATACGATAACATCTCAGACTGATTGGATCTTTTCCTGCAATCAGCTAAGCTCAAGGTCCAACTTGATGAAAGACTTAACTATGCATGTCTTGCTTACTAGGTCTTCTATTGTCATTTGAGGTCTGCCTCTGGGTTATTATGGCTTCATCATTCTGAATCAAATCATTCAATACTAGATTACACAAAGGCCCCTATTGACCATGGCCCTGACTCCTCAAACAACTTTCTCATTGCTTATCATGAATCAGAGCTATCACCAAATCAGCTTTAATGTCACACCATACTGTTCTTCATGTATATACACACACAGCCAGTTATGCTCACTCCATTTCTATTACCTTAATACCCCCCCCCCTTTTCTTGTTGGAAACCAATATAGCAAAGTTTAAAGCAATTCCAACTCTTCTTTACCACCAAAAAAAAAAAAAAAAGAAATCCAACTCCTTAGCTTTTTCACCCTTTCATCTGGTCTCGCAAATACAAGTTTATTGAACCTTTCAAGCTTTCTATGTGCACTCAATTTTAGGGCTTTACTGTAGCTGGTTATCAGTTGTGTTAATGGTACTAGTAATTTGTCAGGGAGAAGCATTCTAAAATGGTTTAGGATCAACTGCTTTTATCAGGTTAGCTGAAGAAGGTGCAAGAGAAAGAATAGCATTTATATTATTGACCATTTCGTTATCTATCCCTCTTAGGTGGAGGTTGAATAGTGGGTAAACAGGACCTATATACTTGATTGAAATCATAAGATGGGCATCAAATGTTTCTGGATTTGGAATCTTACTTTGTCCTTGCTCCTCTCCATTTTTCTCCAATGGATTAATCATTCCATTTCCAGACATGGGTTCTTCCATTTTTTTTTGCTACAATGCATAATTCTTGCGGTTGTTTTATCTGTTGCGTGTTTGTTAATGCTTGCCTCTTTATAGCTTCATTCATTTTTATTTTAAATAGAGTTATCTCAACCTATCCTTTTCCACCCTATCCCTACACCCCCAACCAAAAGAAAAAAGGAAAAAAAATGAAAAGAGTTTGAACTAGTCAGGCAACATTAGGAGCCTTTATAGCTGCTCCCCTATTGGTTTGGTTGATAAAGCTTTTTTCATAAGAAGGGGCATCAAATGTTTCTGGATTTGGAATCTTACTTTGTCCTTGCTCCTCCCCATTTTTCTCCAATAGATTAATCATTCCAGACATTGGTTCTTGCATTTTATTTGCTACAATGCATAATTCTTGTGGCTATTTATGTGTTGCATGTTTGTTAATGCTTGCCTCTCTATAGCTTCATTCCTTTTTATTTTAAATAGAGTTATCTCGACCTATCCTTTTCCACCCTATCCCTACCACCCCAACCAAAAGAAAAAGAAAAAAAATTAAAAGAATTTGAACTAGTCTAGCAACATTAGGAGCCTTTATAGCTGCTCCCCTATTGGTTTGGTTGACAAAGCTTGTTCAAACACCCCCCCCCCCCCCCAAAAAAAAAAAAAGAGTAAAAAGTTAGCCGATCAGACTTTCCATCTTGGAATTCTCGCAAATCTGGAAAATTGATCTATTCCTTCCATCCAGTTTGCAGCATTGATATTCGAGGGAGATCTGAGGCTTCAGGTATTGAAGGCTAGCATCTATTCATGGATTTGCCTCAAAAAGGAGGATCCTGGGGACAGTTTGTACATTGTCAAGAGTTTTGATGCTGCAGATATAAGCCTGAGGGCCCAGAGCAGTGGCTGGGGGTTGAAGAACAAGTTCTGCATGAACAAGTTACTGTAGTCTTGCGATTCAGTGGAAGCTAAAGAAAGAAAAAAGAAAGGAGATGTAGTCATGTAGATAATCGGGAAATAACACCTAAAATTCATTGTCTCCTGAATTTATTGAAGTTGTCTCACATTCATAGCACTTTCTGCGACTTCAAGAAGAAACTAATAACAAACTCTATAAATGGGACTGCACTTCCCTGGATATCATGTTCTATGCAGTAGCTTCAGGTCAGCACTGACTACCTGAAAAAAGAAAATCCATGAAGGATATCGTGTAAGGAACTTGGGAATGCTAATAGAGTGTCCATCATCCATGGGATGTTGTAGAAAAGGCTTAGATACGCACCCATGGATCACTTTATAAGCCAAAAATGTTGGGACTGTGCAGGAAGCTGAATCATGCTGTGGCATGGCATATCTACAGTAACAGTTTTCTGCAATTTTCTGTGAATACCATAGCCTCTTGAGTCTTGTCTATGTGGCTAGGTGGAGACTGGGAATAGAAGTTTTCTCTCTATGACAGATCAAATAATTACTTACCATTTAGTCATGTCACCCCATTGGACACCTCTAATTTTTTGTCCGACACATTCTATGATCTCAACATGTAGTTACATGTTTACTCATAATCATAGCAATTGCACCATCATCCAGGCTATAGAAGCAGCTATTGAAATGAATCTTGAGAAAGTTGAGGCAGGAGCTCAGGGAGAGCATAAAATTCAGCGGGGGTATCTTCCTGTAACTACTTATAGCTGCCACTACATTCTGGACAACGGTTTTAGAAGAGCAATACAGGACTTTCTGCTGCGTGAGACAGAGCAGGTGGGCACTCTTTTCTACAAGTTGTTTTGTTGCATAACTTATTTCAAAGAGTATAGGTTGTCTTTTAACATGATGAATGTTCATAGCAGGCATTAGAGCATCTTTTCCTTATGACATGGAGTTAATACGTTTTATCCCCTACATCAATGATTACAGTTATTATAATTAAGAAAAACTAGAGATGCCATTCAAATATTGGAACCACAGTTTTTATGGATCTAATCCTTCGATATTTCTTTCGTTGCCAGGTCAAGCTTGTTATGAAACTATTACATGATTCCAGCCCCTTCAAGGATGGTGTGGAGCATTGAATTCCTAGTGATCAAAATTATGTTGTATAAAGGTATTTTTATATGAACTGGACGTGATGAAACTGTAAATATCTCTTATTCGTCTGATCCTTACATTGAAAGATGTTTAGTAACAAGAATCACAAATTTATCTTGCCCTTTTGGGTTATTTGTTACGTTTCCCATCTCTTCTGAATTTTCGTGCTTTCAAGTAGACAGCAGCAGGTAACCTAGTTATCAAACTGGGAAGCCTGTGCTCCTTACCATGTGTACAATTGTGATACAGAATTTCGTTCTCACCCTATCGTGTTTTCCTAAGGTAAGACTCTGTTGCTCCAATCATTGAATTGAGACATTTCCTTCTCTTGAAATTTACAATGTCTCTATTGGGTTGCTAAACCTTTCAGATTAGTATCTTTGTAAAGAGGGGCAGGTCTTGGCACAATGATCTATGGACCATAGTTGTAGCCTGAGGTCGAGGTATCGAAATCTCAGCAAAAAGCAAAAACTGCTGGGATAAAGCTGCGTAAGACAGCCATTGAGACAGATTCAATTTAACTCATTCAGGTTCTGTTGTTTCAATAAAAGGTAAAATTTACATTTGTAGGGAATGTCATTTTATTCCTATCTATTCGGGATTTGCAATTTGAATTCCAGCAGAAGGATATCCTAATGCATCTGAACATCTCATATAAGGTTACCTCAGTAAAAAGAATAAATACGTTGTACAAAGTTAATCCTCCTTGTTGCTAGGAATTGTCACTCAATTTTCTACAAGTGTAGATCTCAAGCTAGGACATAGAGAACCTGTGAAAATCTCAGCAATATCTTGTTCTTTGGATATCAGACAAGATAGGATACCAGTCGACGTCCCAGTATCCTTTTGAATCAAAAAACTAAGACGAGTAATAAGGTAGGGCGAACTATGTCAGCTCGTCTTCCTAGCCATCCGAGCAAAAGCAAAAACAGAAAACAGAACTCGAGGGGATGTGCAAGGATGGCCGGGAGAGAAGGGAATAACATTGAGTGAGGTGGCTCAAATTGATTTAGGAATGTTCTCATTCTTAGTGTTAACATTGTAACCATCAGTAATTTTTGTGATGCGTAGATGATCTCACTGCTTTCGCGTCTCTCATGTCACCAATTCACAAAACTTAGTGAGTCGTGATGTTAAGACTTAGTTCGTCAGATTTCATCTTGGAAGTTTAGGAGGCAGTCACGCGGCCCACGCTCACACAGGCTTGATGCTTGAAATGCAAAGCATCCTGATTCATGGCATTACTAGAAAGTGATGAATATATCAGGCCTACACATTGGCACAAACCCAATGCGGAATTTGTGCCCCAATAGATGCATAGGTCCCTATTATCACAGGATGAAAAGAGAAATATACCATGGGAAAATATCCAGCCATTGTCAAATGCTTGTTCATTTAAGAATAACTGATCATCAAGGTTTAGATATCTAGCACCGGGAAATGAAAAGCAGTAACAAAATGTCCCCAGAGGTCAGGAATTCAAATTTCCTTGGGACCTCCCCCCAAAAATACAAATATAAAAGCTACTTGCTCCCAAAAATAATGCCCCCACATATGTGATACTGTGGAGTTTCCAGAAGTGTTGAATTTCAAAACTGTGATCCAATTACTGACAAAAGCATGTAAAGGAGATATATACCCTCCAACGAGGATCAATATAAACAAATATATTTGCTGTACCCAGGCCGTATCTATGGGACAAAAAAATTATAGATAAAACCCCCCAAAGGGAAAAAGATAAAGTGATGGAGGATTACAGTAAGAAGATTTCAAATAATATCTTGGAATGCAATGGGTTTATAAAACGAGGAAAAAAATTCAATAAACATCAATCTTTATGTACAAACACTATCCTTTCCTTCCTCTACTTCTGCTTTCACGGATCAAAACCAAACTATTGCTCAGTTCACTGATGGGAACAAACAGGAAGCTGCAGAAGCCTACTCACCAAGAATACATGGGTACCTCGCAGCCAATTGAAAGTACACCTGTCTTAATATTTATATCCTGAACCAGACTGTGGTGGTGGGGGCGGCAACCGATTCGGAGTACGACGGCTGCTAGAGTTTGAGCCCGAGCTTGCATCACCATTCTGGGCTGGGTCACTGTAACGGCGGCTGTGTCCATTGCCAAATGAACTGGACCGATTAACTTGTCCATTTGCTCCAGCATCAAATGCAGATCTCCAGTCATCTCCGGTGGAACTGTCAGCTCTTGGGCTGCTCTCTGTTGCCAGAAGAAATAAAAACACAAGGAATAAAAAGAAAGGGGTCAATGATAGAACTGAAATCTGCTAGTGCATGCCCATCCAAAGCAAATGCCAGTGGTGCGTAATGCATAAGGACACCAAGTCAACTGACAGAATAGGATTGCTGAAAAAGGGTTTGTGTAGCCAAATGAAACAGTAAGGTCTAAGTAAGTAGAATTACTGCGTAACATGAGGCTGTCTTAGGTGCTGGAATAACACTAAGGTCATTTAACATGTATTTTTCTATACCCAGGTTCAAGGGTCATTATTAGCTCCCACTCTCAGATCCATACCACTAGTTAAATGTCCAAAAAATACCCCCGGTATTTGACACCTACTCCAATTCATTATGGATGGGGTTGCAGAGATTCCCTCCACATCCATGGTGTAAAGCAAGTAGATTCAAAGAAAAAATGACCGGTAAAACAGATGTGAGAATAATGCTTTGTAAATTTGTGAAACAAGATATAGGAAACATATTTCAAACCATCTGGTTCTAAGGATATTATTTTCTTTGAAGACATGAATTTGCTCCTATGTTGTATATGAATCTGTTATGGTATTAACTCAGGCAGTACCTGCTCCACCTCCACTGGACCAGCTGGAAGCAGCAGCAGCTCGATTGTCATGGACACTAAGTTGACGTGTGAGTTTTGAAAGAAGGCCGGACTGCTTCTGATACCGTTCCCTCCTACGCTTCACATTTTGGTCCTCCTGGAGCAGTTCCTCAATTCTTGCAGTACTTTGGGCACTGATGACATACAAAAATTGGCTTTATTAGGTAATGTTTTCACCTCGCTATTGACCCAAGAAGAAATATTACAACAGGATCAAAATGCTCAGGGACAGTAACCTGACAGAGCTATATAAATGATTAAGCATGTCTTCTTTTGCTTTCTCAACTTGGCAAAGAACTACTGCCTATTCAACCAGAAAAAGTAATCATCAAGGACAAGTAAGTGCAAATGTAAAAACCAATTTTTTTTCTCTCGGTTCCTTTATTTATTTTTTTTTTTTTTTGGGGGGGGGGGGGAGTGGACAAGAAAATGTATAGCAATGACATTGGCTTACTTTGGGAACATTGGCAGCCAAACTATTCAGAACAGCTTCTACATAACCACGTACTTCCTGAGACATCCATCGGAGCTCTTCTTCTGGATCAGCCGGTTTTCTTCTCATTGTATCCTGAACATTAGCAAAAAAAATATCTGAGCAACCTATCATCAAACTTTGTACCACAAATTCTACTTAGCCTAAGAAATTGAAGAACATAGCCCCAACCAATAAAATGAAGGATGGAATCAGTATGCACATTGAACCTTAATACCTCATAGCCAATGTTCACATCTATGGACTCACACCATCAGACAAACAAAAAATTGCAACAACAGAAGGCTGACCACAGATTGTACTCATTCATGAAGGATTAATTCAATCAATATCAACTTACAAGAGAACCATCAGAAAGACTTTGTCTGATGGGTAGACCATCCCCCTTTCCCAGACCCCTGGAGGACTGGATGACATTATTTATCTTGCTCACCCACTCAACCTTATCTGCAGTGCTCTCAGCCTTTAATAAGACAGCACTTTCAGCTGCAAAAGTCAATGGACAAAATTGAGCAGGATTTGCAGATGTAAATTGAGAAAGCACAAATAATAAGAACATGGGGAATGGATTCAAGAAATTTACAACAAGAATAACACTATGATGTAAGCATGCAACATATACCTTTCAGAACAGTTTTATATGGAACCTTGGTAGTTATCTTGAACACAAGACTAGGTGATTTAGCCGGTCCATTTGACTTTTTATCTTTGGAACTTTTTGATGAAGATTCTTCCTCATCTGAAACATCTTCTATATTACATTCCTGCCCAATATATCCAACAAATAATATCAAAAAATTAGTGCACAAAACTTTGAAGTTGTTATAACCTGGTTGAAGGCTAATTTAGTGGATTGTATTAAGTACAATATAATGGTAAGCATCTGCTAGCTCACTCCATTATCTGTAGCTGCAATATCCAATACTTCAGATGCCAAATAGATGGTGCCCATAAGAAAGCAACCAAATGGGCTTTTTAGGCAAAAAACTAAATAGATACTCAAAAGACTCAAAACTATCCACACTGCCCCCAACCGTGAAAAAAAGGTGATAACTGTTCAGAAGTATTAGTTTGGTACCTCCAACATAATGACAGCACGAAAATGCCTCTCCTCTTGCTTTTTTGTGTATCCAAGCTGCACAATCATATTGAGGTCTTATCAGGGGGAAATTTTCATTCTAGAATAATAACATAACATGTACCTCAAAGATGTGGCCGACAATATATCAAAAAGCCTAAGTTATAACATTCGACCAGGTCAGCTGCTTAAAAATTTAATATACCTTGCCACTTTTCTCATTTAGAACAAACCAACGCCTGCTCCAGCCATTAGTCTTCGCACTTTTCTTCAATAAAAAGCCTGCAGATACATCAAACTTTAATAACAGATAATAAACCAACAGATGTAGTGACAAAATTCAAACCATTCAGGGTACTGTATATATCCAAGTTCAAGCTCTAAGAACTACTACTACACAGATGAGAGTGTGAGACCAAAACTCTAATCCAAAAAAGAGGGAGCTAACAACATTAATTGAAGATTGTTGTGAGTCCAACTCCACAAAACTCCCCAAGTTATATATATATAATCAGCGACTCTAAAGATGTGGGTGATAGGAGCCAACTGAGGCAGATACATTTTCTGTTGCATCATTGTTTATCATTATAAGTCCCAACTCTTGCAGTTCCCATCAACTGCCAAGTGGTCTGAAGCCCCAGAAGATAAAGATCAATTTTGGAGTTACCATGACAAGGATTCGGGCCTCGTTATCTATCCACTGGGAAAATTATGCGTACACCCCTGTATTTTTCCTTAAATATCAATAAAGCACAAGCTTTTCCGTAACCATCTTGTACAATTAAAATGTCTTTTTAAAAAAATATCATTGTCCATTAGGGACTGCATGTTAACTGTTAAGTATAGGATATAACTTTCCAAAAAAAATAAAAAATAAAAACTTGAAATGACTCTTATAGCCTTTGCTTCCCAAAACTATTCTCTGACCTATCCCAACTGTATTTCTGACCAAACCCAGGTTTCTCCTATACGCTTCCTCGACCCATTCAAATCTCTAGAAATCTCTAACATATATTGAATTAGTTTAAGGAGCAACATAGGTATCACAAGCGTAAGCAAGGCCTTGGATTAGGTTCTGAAGTCTCCTAATCGCAGGGTCTGTTTATAAAATATAACCATTAATGAAAGTCCAGTTGTGCCCTATGACTAACTCCCTGCAGAATTACATAATTAAAAGATTAAAAGATCCAAAAAAGCCCTACAAACAAACTGGAATAAGGAGACAAAAGTGCCCTTACCAGTTGGCAATAGCTTGGAAACCCAGCTATTGCCACTAGACTTCAACACTCCCCCTCAAGTTGAAGCATACAAGTCACCCATGCTCAGGCACAATTACCAGTTAGTACAATGTGTTTCTCGAAGAAAGTCACATCAGTACTAACAAATTGTCTGCAGGTGACAAGACCATAGCATCGATAACCCTTCTGAGTGCAAGAGTATCCTAAGAATACACACTTAACCTGTTTAAGTTCAAGGACCAGTCTAGCAAGAAACTTGGAGACAAATAACTCATTGTGTTGGGTTCTAAAATCTCTCCATGATTGTGGCAAGGGGTTGAAACATGTTCAATTCTTCCATCATTCCTTCAAAAGACCTATAATAGTCTTGCAAAATTTTCCCAATTTGCTAGAACTAGAAGAGCTTTTCATAGATGACATAGACACGATGCATATTTTTCTCTTGGGAATATGCTTCTTTCACATAATCTCATATTCTCTTAGCAATAGAATGAAGCAAAACATCGGCTAGAATATTGGGTCCATACTATTCTACAACCAAAATCATAATCATTGCATTAATCTTGGACCAATTATCCATGGTTGTCAAGGCTGCAAGGCGACCAAAGCGGTTGGGGCTCCGCCTAGGCGATTAGGCAACAAAACGGGGCCCAAACGGCAATAAGACTAACAAGACGGTTGGGTCAAAAAAATTCAATACAACTACTTTTAAACTGATAAATTTCTACTATAAACTAACTAAACATTCAAGAACCACATTGATCCCAAAAAACAAAAACCAAAAACATTTAAGAATCATAATTATGAAAGATTATCCAAAAAAAAAACACAAATATAAGTTCATCTCATCAAACATCATAACATATGACTATAAACTATATCAAATTATAAGTATGAAAATGAAAGTAATAATTTTACATTTTTACTTACCTCTATGATAGTGTGATGCCAATTAAGTGCCTTGTCCATCTAATGATTCATTGATTCCCCATTCCGAAATGACTAACTATTAAATTCGTATATGGCTTTGTAGAATAAAATTTTATTGAAAAATAAAAATATATTATTAAGTACAAAATGTCAAAGTCGTTTTTTTGACATTTAGGCAGCAATAAGGCGCACAAGACGACAAAGTGGTAGCAATTAGGTGAAAAAGCGGCTGAAAAACTGCACGTCAACAAAGTGGTGGCAAATAAGGCAGTTGAAAAACCACCTAGCGCCTAGGCTAGGCCACTTTGAAAACCATGCAATTATCATAATTCATGTTTTTTGTAGAAGGTGTGGGATTCTCAATAAAAGGTTAACTTACCCTAAACCAAGATATAGACACGGACAGCTTGTGCCCACAGAAGGAAATTAGAATTACCTTGAAGTTTAATGGAAGTAATATGAATATTCAGATACTCTGAGGAAAGAGCAGGGTTCTCCGAACAGGCAGCAACGGTCTCAGTGGCCAGGGTAATTATATAATCTTCAATCAAAAACTATTATTTAACCAATAGGAAACTATCAATACAGGGCAGCATACAAACAGGGATTTATCCTACTTATCAGAAGAGAGAGACAGAGGCAGCAGTTGGCTCAGATAAGCAGCACAGCAGTAGCACATGCGAAAAAAATCCCAAAGAGATTGTATTACCCAAAACACTTAATAGAAGCAGCAGGCCATTAGCAGAATTTTAAGAAGTAAACTTAGAAAAACAGGGCGGCAGCAGTAGTAGTAGATCCACAATCTATTACCCCCAAAAACTTAATAGAAGCAGCAGACTTCCATAACATCATCAGCAGAATTTTTAGCAGCAGTAAACTTCGCAAAACAGGGAAACAAGACCACATGCAATCCAAATCACAGCAGAAATAATACATACATCCCAGAGAAGCAGTGTACGACAAATCGAACCTTATAAAACAGTACACATATTTGTGCAGGAAGTAACAGCGTAAGATTTTATCTCAAAATTAGCACACTCAGATTTGCACAGGAAGTAACAGCAGCAGTAGTCTCAATCTGAATGGGACCGACCAATCTTTCTTCATGATCTCTGGGTAGTTGTGGCATCAAACAGCAATTATATTATTTGAATTACATAGTATTAGCAGCCATAGGTGGCTGTAAACCAGAGGTGGAATATCCAAACAGCGTGATCACAAGAAGTGGTTTTGAGGTTCTCCTTGGCTAGTTACAACCCAGAATTAGAGAAGAGAAGAACCAAAAGGAGGAGGAGGAGGAGGAACAGAGGTATTGCGCCTAAGCCGGCCTGGGATTTGGTTGTGAAGCCTCCTAATTGCAGGATCTATTTATAAAAAAATAACCACTAATGAAAGACCAGTTCTGCCGTTTGCTAACTTGTAGGCCATAGCAGAATACACAATTAAAAGAACCAAAAAAACTATACTAACTGGAATAAAGAGACAACAACGCCCTTACCAGTTGGCCATAGCTTGGAAACCCAGCCATCACCGCTGAACTTAAACACATACTTAACCTAAATACCCATAAATATCCACCACATTGCATATCAATAAAAGCAAAATTTTTGCATAACCTTTATTACCTGTTAATCTTGATCTCAAACAAAGTTAACCATTTGTCAGTTAAAAAAGTTCCATTACACTTTCAAACCAACTAAATTGCTATAAATGCAAGGGAAAGATGCCAATGCATACGGTTGCATCTCCTAAAAGCCTTGCAATTTTATTTATTTATTTACTTTTGGCATGGGCGGGGGTTAACTTTCTGGTGTTCATTGTGGAATATGCAATGATGTGTTTGCTCTTAAGGACTTAAAAACCAATATTCATCCTGGTTGGCCAGGACTCAGAATTCAGAAACCTGCATTGTTTTGCTGCTAATCCACTCATATCCTATCTGTTAATAAGCAAACTAGTGAAGAACAATGGCTAGGATCCATTTTTAATGGCCTTAATTTGCAATGTCAAGTGATTTAATGATCAGAATGACCTCAAATGAAGACTTTCTCTTAATACCATCACCATCACAACCCATTCAAAAGTAGCCCAATGAAATATTCAAAACTCGATCTCTTACCGCCAAACCTACAGGAAACAGGTGAAAAGGAATATGTGATTGTATAGAAAAGGTTTACCAAATAAAGAGTGTAATTGTGTTTCATGCATGTCTCTGTATATCAGGGAGAGAGAGTGAGTGACTGGAGGATGGTGCTTTCTACCGACTTTGGAGGTGGAGGGGAAGGCGCTTCCTGACAACTTTTCTCGAGCCAACATAGCCATCTAACATTCTCACTCCACATGAACTGATGAAGAGCACAAAAAGATGAATCATAGCCCTTCTGCATGGATTCCTTCAGGAAGAATCAGCATTGGGGGATTTTCCATCTCCGGCATCATCTGCTACTGCTGCTGCTAGCTAGCCTGCTACCTCATTTCCAACTGTTATATTTGTATATCCCTCTTTTATCTCGTCCTTTGTAGTTCTTAAACAAATCCATCAATGCCAGACAACACTGCCTAGATGAAGTTCTCCATGGGTCTTGCCATAGCCACTACCACAATCACTGCCATCCAGGTCATTCCTTTTTTCTCTCTTCCTTATTGTGCTGCTGTAATGCCAGTAGTGGCTGGTCCTGCTGCTGCAGGGCGCAGGCAGTAGCTTCCAGGAGCTCCGTTTGTACTCCGTCTTCTAGTTTAGGCATCTCAATGATTCACAAGACAGTTGACACGACCCTGAACACACTTTACTACTATTATTATTATCTTCTTTAATTATGTACCCTTCCTGTTTGAATCATCTATTCATCTCTAACACAACATTACGTCAAGTATTGAAACCTAAATCCTCTCCTCGTAGTTGCTACTGGATTTTTCCCTTTCTTTTTATTTTGATCTTCTTACTGAAATTGCCAGCAAAGGGCATCTGAGATGGCTTGGTGTCTATCAAGTTTTGAAATTTGAGAAGTCATGGTGTTTTCAGGTATATTATTGTCACTCCTTGGTTGTTCCCCTCGACTTTGTTTTTTTCCACACTTATCCTTCTCTGTTTTCTTGGGAAATCCCCCCTTCTTTCGGACTGCTTGTTCCCCCGCCCCACAACACACACACACACAAAGGAAAAGGTCAAATTATCGGTAGATCACAGATATGTGGGAATTCAGGTCCATTGCCCAAACTAATTTCTAATAGTTCCTGTACAAACCTGCTGTTATCTCCCCACCAGCCCCAGCGGTCTTTAAAGCCGATGCCTCTTGTCCATCCTTCTCTGACTTTTCAGACTTATCTTTCATTGATTTCAAGCTCCCTCCAGATTGTTGTGCTCCTGTTTGGGGACTAGTTGCCTACAAGAGTACAAGCATCAGATATGTAACCAAGAGAATGTATTAAACCAAAAATTTAAGCTGGCATCATATTATCATGTTTTTCAACACTAATGAGAAAGACTCAATACCCTGTTTAGTATGGCTTGCTCCGCTTCTTGTCCTTTCTTTGATGATCGGTTCTTCGGATCTTCTTCGCGTCTCTGCCTTTCCATCCTAACGAGAAATAAGAATATTGATGGATCAGATATTGAAGCCCTTCAGAGCACAGGGGCAAACAGTTACACATTTAAGGATACAATAAATAATTATGACAATACATATATTCAGTATCATCAAAATAGAATAGAATGCCAAAAAGACCTGCATATGCAGAAAGGGATGGAAGAGGATAGTCAGTTAAGAGGTAGAGAGTTACAAATATTGGGCTATTTGCCTAATTAGAATGGCCAAATTATGGGAAAAGGAGCCCCATAATGCCAGAGTTACATATATTCAGTATCAATGATGTAGATGCCTGTAACTAGTTGTTTATGTAACTTACATTTTCTTACATCAAATCTAAGAAGGTATGTTAGAAAGGTTTGAAATTATGGTGTTTATAAGAGTGGCAAGCATTTATTTATGTAAATACATTTGGGTTGATGAAATAGTGTATGTCGTACTTATGCAGTTTGACCGTGGTACTAGGGCTGTCCATGCCATGTTGCTATTAGGATCTGTATCCAGGAGTGTAGCACTCAATTGCAACTTTCTTTTGGATCTCCAGGTTAAAAAAAAATCGACACTAAAGATATTTCTTATATTTGGAGATTTATTGATGACTAATTTTGCAAGAAGAACAGCATACATCACCAAGGATTTTTTGAGATCCAACCCTAATAATGACACGAAAAGCACACTGGTATACAGATGAATGCTGAAACATTCATTAAGGTGGTGCTGATAGAAGGCACTTAAACTTTTGCACAGCTGTGCTTCTTTCTTTGAGTACATTCAGGACACACTAGAAGAGTGAAGGTGCTGTATACAATAGATATCTATTATAGTTGCATTCATAATAAATTGCTCATATTTTTAAAAAAGGTACGAGGAGATGGTTACAACTGAAATATCATATGGAATCAAAAAATTCCAGTTCAAACCCTACAAATTTCATAGTCGTTTTGTTTAACCATATTTCGGCTCAAAACTTCAAGAAGACCCTAACAAAGTATCCCCTAAAAACAATTGAACCTTTATTATTAAGCAAAAGATGGTTCTCTCATTCATGATTTCAAGAAATATTCATGAATTGGAATCCAAGTGCCTTGAATAGGGCCAACTGAGATGAGTTGTTTTGTGCAGAACTCAGCTTGTTCTGTCAAAAAAACAGCAAACAACAGCTTGTGAAACCAACTAAGAGTAGATGGAATTAAAAGCTGGCAAATCTATAGTTGGCTGAAGATAAACGGCACATGAACTTGGGAAATCACATGACAAGTTTCTCTAAAAGCTGGTCAGAACCAAAATTCTGATTAATGGACATATCAGTCCAATTAGCAGAGTATTGTGCAGCCCTTATTATACTTCTCAGGATGGTGGAGCAAATTATCATGCTACAAACTTTCATTAGATATAGATCTGGTTTGACTGTCTGTCTTCAACCCAAAAGAAAAGGATATTCTATGTTCTAATCAGGTTTTCCAAAATTAAGCATGGTCTTACATGAAAATCCATAACACCCTTTACTTTAACTCATTAGATTCAGGAGTAGGCTCATTAATTGCACATAATATCTCAAAGGAAAGAAAAAAAATATCTCACGATAGCTCGAAGAAATAAAACCTTTTCTTTTGTACAACTACGAGAAGGGATTTCTCTATTTCGCATCTAATTAAATTCTGTTGTGATAATATGATAATCTGCTTTGTGAATTATTAGAACCCAGCACGTCAGACTCACACTTTACAACATGAACCTAGAATCTTGATATGATCTTACATCAAGTAAACAACAACCAAATTTACCAAACACAGAATGATTTTTAGTCAACCATAACTTGGTTGGGCCCATTTCTTGCAGTTATTTACATAAGCAAGCCAGTAACTATAAAGGGCAAGAATTGATGGAAAAGGTTATTACGCTCATGGGGAAACTTGCAGTCCCCAAGCTTAAACAAGTGAAGAGACCTCTACCACGCCATTAAAGAATACCAAAATTATTTGTCCAACATGAACCCATAACTAGTTTTCTTCTTTCTAATATCCTATTTCGGTGACGTGCCTAAAAATATCATATTAGCTTGCAAATAGGTCGTTATACTCAAGCTAGAGCCATGCCAAAGACAGGAGCACATAAAAGTGAATGTATTAGGCATTTAGAAACACCAACAATCATGCAACCCTACCTCCTCTGCACCAGACGAATGAAGTGTTGAGGAGGAACAAAAGCACGCTCCATATCAACTAATGCAACTACCATTTTCCTTGCCTCGTTCTTAAATCCATCCAATGCAGCACTTGCGACTGCCACAACCTGTTTTTTTTTTGGGTGGGGGGTGATTTTCGGTTTGTAATTCAAGATGATTCCAATAAAGCATCCATAAGAAGCCCCTTTTTTCTGGGAAGAAAGAGAGGGGGGGGGGGAAGAAGGGTTAGAGGAACAAGGAAATTTCCAGTTACCTCTCGCTTAAAAGGGGGATATCTTCCAAGACCTGGTGTAGCATTTGCTGCTGAAGAAACTATATCTACCAGCACCCGGTGGACCTGTTTCAGGTATAACCCCAAAATGTAGCATTTTGAGCCAGAAAGAGAAGCATAGGAAACACATTATTAAGGACATGAAGTTACCACAAGGGTTTACAAAGCCAACTTCTTCAGAAAAACAAGGCTGCATGTAAACATGGGAAAATCATACTTATTGAGGCATCCGGGGCATTCCTGAGCTTAAATGTCTGACGCATCAATGAAACACCTGGTCGGTTGCTTTTTGTGCACATATTAGATTTTCTAAATTGTTTATTTGTTTTTTGGGGTTTTATATTTACAAATGCCCATTGTAACATTGCTCTTGGTTTATCATAGAGGTCACAACTACAGTAAGATGCATGGCACCATAAGAAGCTCCCGCAACTCGAGGTTGAAGATATCTAGATCCCCAATACCCTGCAGCGAGCTGCTCTTTCTGCCACTTCTCCTCCACTAAGTTTTATGAGTGTGTGTTTCCCATATCCTGTTCTTCCCCAGCTCCTTCCGTGTGTGTGTGTGTGTTTTTTTTTCAAGCTTCTACTGCTTTTAAGACAATAAAGTTGAGGGGGGTAGGGTATTAAAATAACCATGTTCCCCCCCCCCCAACCCCCAATGGGAGAGCAACTGCTCTCATGTTAGCCCATGTGGAAAGTTATTAGCTAGGACATTTTGGGGACTGTTGGAGCTATAATAGTAGGGATAGGGAGTAGGCGAAGGAGAGGAAGAATTTTGTAAGGGTAAGGGGACAAGCTGTGCTCTAGGGGATAGGTACTCTCTCATGTTAGGGGTGATTGAGATAAAATACTCAGGTGTAAGAGTTCTTGGATTTGCAGATTGATTGAGCCATTTTGTTAATGAATTAGTCCAAGAGCGTTGCGTTAATTCTTGTGTATACATTTCAATTATTTTGTGTGTTTGAGTGTGAGTGGGACTTAGTGAGTTGCAGGGCTGCAGTGAGCTGAAGTTCAGGTGAAATCGCATTAAAGAGGGGCTGGTTGCAGGAGTTGAGTTCAATTGGGGAAGTAGCAGGGTCCTAACAACATGGCATTCGGAGCGAAGCTGATCCCAGGGAATGGTCAGAAGCCAAATGGAGTCCCAATTCCCTTGCATCTCGTCTATTCCTCCACTCCTCTTTACCAGTATTTTTCCCATCTTCATCTGCAATTTTTATTTTTTTTAATATTGTTTTTCCATTTGCTAAATTGATTGTTCAAATTGTAAGCTTCTCTTTTCTTTTTTTAATATTCTTTTTCCATTTGGTATCTTGATTGTTCAAATTGTAAGCTTTAAAGAAGTTTTGTCACTTGCTGTGGTTTAAATATTTAAAACTAGTGCTTGTATTTATTGATTTGTTATTTCTTTAACGAAATATTGCCAAATGTTTCATTTTAATTTTAAGTCCACTATTTGGTCCAAATATATTAATTGCATAGGACAAACAAACACTAGGACGCCTTGACCACCTGAAGCAACACCTTGTGGCCGCCTTATCGCCTAAGCACTTAGAGGCCCTCAAATGCCTTGGTCACCTTGGTGCAATGACACCCATGGGTAGTACAGTATATAAGAACACCTGTCTAATTATATTTGAAAGAAAATGTTTACAAGGAGAAAAGCACTTTCATCAACAAAATAATCACAAAGGACCCAAAAAAAACTATCGACAAAAAATGTACTATGAATCTTCCTCATAGCATTTCTAGATTAGATTTCCCAGATAATGAAGTATTGTTACCT
Organism: Hakea prostrata; assembly: GCF_041222555.1. Classification (NCBI taxonomy): domain Eukaryota; kingdom Viridiplantae; phylum Streptophyta; class Magnoliopsida; order Proteales; family Proteaceae; genus Hakea; species Hakea prostrata. The sequence goes on from NC_142600.1 coordinate 2,587,340, forward strand.
GTAAAATCCCCAATATACTGGTGTTATCAAATATGAAGGCATGGCCATCCAGCAACAGGCAGAAGGGATGAGCCTTTCCTGGCATCTAGGTGCAATAACAGGCCTCAAAGATGCAGGCAAGCTCAGTGAATGTTTTACTCGATTACCTAGGTAACATGTATACTATCATGTCAATATATCCATACTTAAGGATGTAATTGTTTCTGGAATTATTTAACTGCCTGTGCATCTGCCTGTGCCCGTTGTGCAGCTTAAGCATAAATGCATGTCTGATGGGGTATAAACCCAGTAAAGCACGGGCCTCTAGTATTAGGACACAAACCATTCATACATCCCTACCGGAAACTAGATTGTAAAAGAAGAATCTTCACTGGAGTATATTCCTCTTTTTCTTTCTTTCCTTTTTTTTTTTTTTTTTGGGGTGGAGGTGGGGTTTGGAGTATTCACTTTAAAGAAAAGCTCCCAAAATTCGCCAAATGAATTTACCTCATCAACACAGAGACGTGATGGTTCTTTCGCCAACTCCAGTACACCCTTTATTAAAGACCGTAAACCTTTTTCTGGAGATATCAAATATGGTTGATATCCATCAGCTTCTAGCACAATCTGCCCAAGCCAAAGATAGGTTAGAAAAAAATAAGCCAGCAAAAATTCAAGAAAGTTAAGACAATATGGTGGATAAGAACAGATACCCTTTTCACATTGTTCATGTCAAAATGTCTGTCCAAGGGAAGCTGCTTGATCCTGTTAGGGAAGTTCCCCTCAAAACTTGCAACAACTTTCCAGCCGCCACCCTGCAAAAAGCACTCATGATACTCAAAAACTTGTCACAATTTGAGTAGTAATCTATTATGTTGGATAGATAAGAATTTTGCATCATGTGAACACCATATAGAAAGAAACCCAAATGCAATGGTACATAAAAATTTCTATCTTTCTATTATCTACTCTTCTGCAATCTAATTCACGTATCAATCAACCCAATAAGAAGTTGTGGGAGCCATGAAAAATAATGATTTTCGGCATGATGTGAAATTGAACTAAAACATAATGGAAATTTTTGGGACCATTAGCTAGAATAGTTTTGCAACTAACTTCAAATCACTCCAAACAACAACAACAACTACAACAACAACAATAATAAGCCTTGTCCCAACTAAATGGGGTTGGCTACATGGATTCTTGCCCACCAATCAGTTTTGTTCGAGGCCATGCTAGATACAAGGCCTAAGCTATACATATCCTTTCTCACCACTTCTCTTAAGGTTATCTTAGGTCTACCCCTAGCTTTTCTAGTTCCTTCAATATGGATTATCTCACTTCTCCATACAGGGGCATTTATAGGTCTCCGTTGAACATGCCCGTGCCACCTCAAACGACTTTCTCGAAGCTTATCACTTATGGGAGCAACTCCCAAACCAACTCTAATATGATCATTTCTTATATTATCCATCCTAGTTTTGCAACTCATCCATCTTAGCATCCTCATTTCTGCTACACTGAGTTTTCAAATCACTCCAAACCTGGTTATTAAATCTTACTGTGCTACCAAATTACTTGGATCTGAAAGGGTAGATAAAGGTAACATTTGAAGGTCATGCATGGGCGATGGTCGAGTGCCCACCTGTTGCTGCTTGGTCACAGGTTTATGTCCAAGAAAAAGCCTCTTTGGAAGCAGGGTAAGGCCGTACATCTGACCCTTCCCAAAAGGCCAAGACCCTATTAAGCATTTGAGCCTTGTGAATTGGGTACTACCTCTTTTTTTGTTAACACAATCATAATTAGAAGTTCACTTTGTTTCTTTTTTATAGCAAATTTATTTTCTTCCCTTCCTTTTACTAGCAGCCAGATGAAGCCTTCAGTGTGTTGTTTCATTCAGCGGAAAAGTTCAATACTACCATAAATCTTTAAGTAGCTCCAACCATACTAATGAAATACTAAGACTACAAACACTTGCCCCAGAATAACCCACAAATCAGTAAATTAGAGACAAGGAAAGAAATTAGTAACTTAGGGTGTTTACCAGATCACCCTTGGTTTGATTGAGCCTTGTAAGTAGGTGAAAGATTGCAGCAAGTTTCACTTGATTCCAATTGTTGGATACTTGGATTGGAAGATGTGGTAAAAGCTGCCAAAAATAGAAACTAGATCCAAAAAATAGGAACTTTTTGGTGTGGAGCAAACTAACAAGCTGATTGGCTCTAAACTCATACCGAATGGAGGTCTTACAGATGTGAGACTATCTCGCAAATTAGAAGAGGTTGTGATGGTTGGATGCTGTGACTGTGAAGAGAAACTTACGACTGAATGCTGCAAAGGACTGACGAATGGGATGAGAAGGTGGATCAAATGAGAGGGAGACAAAGAGGAATGCAAAGACAATAAACCCAACCACATTTGTGAGATTGGGTGGGGAATGAGAGGAGGTCTCAATTAATTAAATTCTCAGCCACACACCTGGTTTGGATAGAGGAAGAAGCAGCAGCCTTTGCACGGTAAACTTTTTATGAAGTAATCTCAGTTTGAAGTTCTTATTTCAATCAACAGCAGCAACAAGTAATTCAATGCCCTTCTTCCAATACCAGCAGCACTGGCAACAAAGCTCCAACCCAAGTTTGGTTCAAATGAAAGAAGAAAAGAAAAGCTAGATGAGTTTTCAGGCTCTCTCAGCAAGGCTACTAAGGTCCTACACATTCAGCATTCAACAACAAGGTTCCTCAACACTTCTTAACACTTAACATGGACAAGACAATAAGAGAACTCAAAGCAACGGTCCAATTGTAATTTACCAGTATTTAAGGCTGATACAGCGTATTATATAAATAGAGATGAGGAGTGCGGGACTTGCTCTCCAAGTTAAATAGGAAAGTAGAAAGCAGAGAAGCTGAGAACAAACACTCGTTCTCAGCTCTAAAAATAGAAACAAGTCTAATAGCAATTAGAAAACAATCAAGTTGAAACTAACTGCTTCATAACCCACCTAGTGTTTCTGCTTAGAAAACACCAAAAACATTTCTCATGTTTATGTTCCAAGAAACCATTTTAAAAGTGTTTGATAGAACTTAATTTTGGAAATGTTTTTAGAGCTCAGAGTTTCATTGTGAAAGTTCTATTTTTTACGTTTAGATGGAAAATGTGCACCATAATTCTGTAACGACTTGTTTCCCTTAAGTCTATGCACCTTGAATTTTTGTTTCAAGAAACAGTTGAAACAAATAATAGTTTCGTCAAAGTTGCTTCTTGACACATAAATAGACCTACATCACCCATGCCCTAAAATTTACCCCATATAATAACCCTTCACTTTTTCTTTTCACAAGAGGACAATTTCAAGCTACATTATAGATTGTAAACTTACCCTTTATAATGACAATCACTAGTACATTGCTACAAATAGAAAAAGAATTTCTCTTTACTAATTCTAATTCAATTGATCTCTTAAAAAAAATTGCTCACCTCACCAGTAGCAATATGCTGGAGAAATTTATCCTCAAACTCACGACAAAGCTCCAAAGCAATAGCTTTTGTCCCTTCAGCACTGTTAGCCATTTGCTCACCAAGCCTGACTAACTCATCCTCAACAATTTGAGACTTGCCTTGAAGCCTGCAAAATTTTAAGAAACGAAGATAATAGTACACTAGATATCAAAATACAGCTCTACCCATAAGCATTCACTCAGAAAATTGAGCTTGCCCAAAAAGTCAAGAATCGACTGAGCACCTCCAGCTATTAAATGTTACAACTGCATCAGGAAAGGATATCTTAAGTCAAGGGAAGATTATCCAATTCAAACCAGTGAGTGAAATGTGATGGTCTTTGCAATCACCTATGAATTACTACACTACAGAAATGATAATTGGTGGAGAATCTTTCGACATGATATAAGAATATAAATGCCGTTAAATGAATCTATGCAGATCCAGCACTGAATTATAGCTTATTTTCCCCCAAAATCAGCCAAAGGTTGGTATATATAGGTATTGGACCTTTGTTTAATATGCCTGTGCAGTCAGAGGGCTATTCTATGGGCCAAAAGTTTGGTGCCTAGGCTAAGTATGAAAATAGTTTAAACAATTGATTTAGTTAATGTAAATTCTGCCTAACCTAAGTTATAAGGGCAGAATAGTCTTTTCTTATGTTTTATTTTAGTTTTAAGAGCCTAAATCAGTCTAGGCTCGTTAGTTTCAATTCTCCTAGTTTAAAACTGTTTCTAAGACCAACGGGGGTTGGTCACTTGTCCAAGTGGTAAGCAGCTTGGTCCGCTTAAGTAAGGTTCCGGTATCGAAACCTTGTGGATGCAAAAAATCCCTGCTGGGAGACTCATCCACCACAGCCAGGTGTGCAACCCGGGTTGAACACCGGATTAGTCAGGGCAAAGCCTTGGAAACCGGGGTTGGCAACCAAAAAAAAAAACTGATTCTAAGTCCTAATTTCAGTAGGAATTCTCATGAAAGGCTACACATAACCCCCCCCCCTCTTTAGATTAGAGAACAGATTTGAATATTGAATGATAAGCTTCCCTTCAAGCACTGTGTGTACTTTAGTTATTAGTTCAGTCAATTAATTTGAGGATCCAAGTAGTAGGAGTTCTGGTTCTGTCAATAAGTTTGACGATCCAAAGCCTAGGATGATTCTAGGTGAAACCAAGCTTAGACACCTATGATTGGTTGAAGTTTAGAGTTCAACCTTCAACCTTCATTCTCCATCTGAATATTCCAACCTCAGGGCTCCAGTCAAGTATTACAGGCAGCCTACATCAAATCCCCTTCTCCTATCACATCTTTTTCTATTGTTCTTGAAATTTCTTGATTTTCAAGAGTTACTAAGACACCAAAAATCCAATGTCAGGTCTATGCCAATCTAACCGTTAGATTTGACCCAAACTTTAGGTGCATCATTTCCCCAAACTAGTGACCTCAGATCCCAGTTTGACCTCATTCTGACCGTCCGATTTCAAGATATAAATATTTTCTTGAATTTCCGAATTTACCTAAACCCCCAAAACAAGACCCTTCATATCTTCTAATCTCACGATCCAAACCCAGCCAACTTGGAACTCGTATACCTTTATTATTACCAACATTCCCTTCAAATTCCAATCCATTCTGACAACTTGAGACCCTAGTTCCCATCACAAGAAATTTAAAACTCCCATGGGATGGGCTAAATATCCTTGATACCCTAAACATAGATCAAGAACGTACTATCTTTAACCACAAAACCTTAATTTAACATTTTTCCCTAAAAAAATCATCCCCCATCATTAGCCCATATCACAAAGCCCACCATATCCCATAACCAAAATTTCAGGAAACCCTTTCTTGGTTCCATATGAATTGGTTATAGCAAAAAAGATCTTGGAAGAAGTGGCCCTCATTAAATTGAGGTTGCATCACACTTTTGTGTGGAAAGCGATTTTGTCCATACTCCATACAAAAGTTACATCCCTGATCTTGCAATTGTTCCTTCACTAACACAAGTTCATTACTATGTAGGCAACACTTATTATTTAAACCATTTTACCATAGGCTACCTTCTGTAGAAAGTAACATCATACATAAATCCTAGTTCCCTATCTAGCAATTATCCTTCACTAATACAAGTTCATTACTCAGAGAAATGAAGTAAATGTAAGCAAAACTAGCTTACCATGCACAAACTCTACAACAGAAGGAATATCATTTTCAGGAAGGAAAAAAAAGGGAAATGGAAGTAGAATGCACGCATTTTCTTTTAAGTGATGCATTTACTTGAATGAAAAATAAAAGGTAAAAGTTGAAAAAGGCATGTACCCAGAGAGCATCTTTGGTAGCTTGATTTTCATACGCTTGCGTATCTGGCGAGCAAGTGTGTCCACTAAGGCTACTCTGCCAAGTTTATTTTGAGGGGCTCCAGTAAGAATAGATTTGAGACTCTCACTCTCAGCTCGCCAAGCAGTTTCTAAAGAGTTATCAGAGCCAACAGATCCAGACTGTGCAGAAGCTATAGAGACAGACTGGCCAATTAAAGCAACCCATGGAATATCAGACGTATTCCGAGGTCCCTGGTTTAACAACAATGCCTGAACAGCAGCAAGAACTTTCTGGTCGCTAGCAGCTTGATCTATTTTACTGATGACACCAATGGTTCTAGTACCTACAGTACATGAAATAACAATAATTTTTTGGGTTGATCTTAACCAAGTAAAGTTTGCAGCTTGCTTCATTACCAAGTAAATCATACAAATCGTACAAAGCTGCATGTCAACTGCAACTTACTTTCTGAATCATATTCTTTAACCAGTCTGAGAGCACGAGACGAGGAAATTTCAGGTGCCTGCACAGCTGGTACAACAACTAACAAGATCGTATCATTGTGCTCCGCATACTCACTGATCTGAAATAAAAGTGCCAGTGTTTCAATGGAAGCAGTCAGTATATCACCATTGCATGAAAGCGGAACTAATGCATGGTCCTATTTGGTAAAAATCCATACATATATTTAGTTTCCAACTATGGGTAGGAATAAGTTGAATTCAACTTGGTGCAATTTTCATTATCGTATGCAAATATTTATACAAGAAGAGGTAGAGTGAGACCCTGGACCAGATACATACAAAAGAGAAGAGATTGACTCAATCGCAATAAGGAGGAGATTGACTCAATCGCAATAAGAAGGAAGAGATTCCAACCAACTCATAGTTCACCCTGGAGCAGATACATACAAAAGAGAAGAGATTGACTTTATCTCAATAAAAAGGAAGAGATCAAAACCAACTCGCAGTTGGAAACTACATATACATTTCAGTCATTCCCAAGTAAGAACACATAACAGGAACTGCCAGAATCAACCAAAGGACAACAAACACAGCACATATCTCAAGGCAGAGCATTAGCTGCCACTCACCATTGAATCATCCACTATCCGTTGATCCAATCCAGGTAAATCGATCAATTTCAACGGCGGAGCTGCCAAAACATTTATGTCAGCTGAATTGCGAAAGAAGATAATCGCACTAAACAAATTTAAAAGAAAAAAAATTTTGAGGGGAACCTATGCATTAATTCTGACATAACTGGAATTATCAACAGATTAAACATCTCAGAGAAGACCATGAAAACAAAGCAACAGCCTTATAAAGCATACACTCAAAAACATTTTATAGAGGTCATATGCCACCTAAAAGTGCAGATTCTAGGGCATACAGAGCATGAGAGCAAGCAAGAGTTTGGCTTCAAACTTCAAGAGAGCCCTCACAACCAAATATCAATTCAATTGCTTGCAAATTCAACATAGAAAAGCAGACCTACCTACAGAAATATAATACAAGAACAACCACAGCAGTGGATTCTCTGGAAAACCACAAAACTTATAAGATCCATGGAGAGACAATATGCTGGGATAATGCACCAGATACAAAGAGGCCCTGAGACTAACTCATCAGCCAAGTCAATGGCATAACTCACACTTCAAACAAAAGACATCTTCCTAGCAACAGTCTTGTAGAACCTTGAGACCAGAAGAATGGAAGGACTGCAACAGCTGAAAAATGCAGCATCAACCAAGCTCAAATAGAACCCCCAATAATGAAGGCGAAACAAGGAAAAGCATCTGGGAAAACTACATTCTCATAATAATAAAGCTGTAACCACAATTTAGGATGGACCAGATGTTGCTTAATAAGCTCATCAGCTGGCTTGCTGCTCTCCTTTGACTTCCAAAAGAATTAAAATTTTGCTAAATTATCCAAGCAAATGGCATGCCTTGGCAAATGAGTAAATTCCTATCAACCATGATAACACTATAACATATTTGGCTTTGTCAATGAACATGAAATGTTTGAACAAATTTAAAAACTGAAAATCAAGAGGTCTTTTAAAAAAAAATAATAATAATAATTAAACAAATTATTGGAGTCACACTCCGTGGTTCTAGACACATGCAGCACGTGCGTTAGAATGAGGTCTGTAACTTCAAGGCAAGGCATCAAAGCATTGTCTTAGACCTCACCAGGAAGCAAGCTTCATACTCCTAATTCACGGTTGAAAATCAGCTACAAGGCATTAACTAAAGATGGAACGAAGACCACCCAACTCCACTCCCTAGCATGATGGACATCCAATTAGTACAGCATAGTAATAACCCTATAGATGTCCCCTTTCATGAAAAAGTATTTATCCAGTTTGTTTGGAGGCGGTGCAATAAAGCGTAGACAGTTTTTTCAAACAAAAAAATGAATTAAAAGATCTAACCTGTGCTGGTACGTAGCTTTAAATATATTTCATCACGGCTCTTGCCAGAAGAACCCTTGCTCAACCTATCTTGTAAAGAATGTCGAAGAGCACCTGAAAATGCCAAAACATAACTGTGATACGTCCACACCAATGGAACATCAAAAGAAGAAACTGACAATACCAATTAGGATGGTCCTATCATACTCACGGTCATGGTAAGGAATTGCCTTCCCAACAAAGCAAGCATTAGACCTGCCATGACCAGTGGTAGTTGCCTGATTGCCTCATGCGTCAAAGTGCCAAACTCCAATGCATAGACCCTCCCCATGTTATTAAAAAAATTACAAGTTTCTGTAGTCTTAGTTTTGACCTCTTTGTTGTGTCTTATATCTCAAACTTTATACCCCCACAATTTATATACCTACAGATTAAAGCTTAAGCTATCAAAATGACATGACCTTGATGTTTTGGCCATCACCTGGGCTACTAGGTGCACTTTGGCTAGCCATCAAGGTCGCACCATGACAACTATGATAAACTACATCACACAGCACTCCTGAATATACAAAAAGACTAACAACACCAGGATTGTAGTTTGCTTAGAATCCTCACTCGCTGAAACTTGCTGAGATTTATTATCAATTTGCAAGATGATAGCTTTGGTGCTCAAAGAATTATCCCTCTTTAGATCGATACTGATGGGAGCCCTGGTTGCGCCATTTTCACCTGTTGGCTATACATGACATAAGAAGGAGAAGGAATGGCATCATCAACATATGCTAAGATACCCCAAAAAAAATTACGAGAACCATGAATAGGATACAACTTACCAGAACAGGGTGTCCAATTAAACTGTTCAAAACTGCAGATTTACCAGCACCCTGAAAATTTAATGTACAATGAAGAAAATCAAGGGAGTGCACAAGAACCAATAAACCAATTCAGAGAATACAGAAAAAGAATCAACCATAAATTTCATTAAGCCAATGGTCCCATGTAAGATGAATTATCATATAATTATTTCCCTTGAGAGGAAAAATGTTAACCATCTAAATGAAGAGAACGACTTGACTTTATATCCTCAATTAGGCCATAAACCAAGATCACTTACCAAATGGCCCTTATAGATTGAGCCTCATGTCATCAGTTCTCAAGGAGAGACTATAACATAAAGTGACTACCCCTCATCAACTGCAAACCCCATTACCCACACAACTAGCAAAAGCTGATACACAACAAACCTTTTCCCAACTAAATGGGGTCAGCTACATGGATCCTTGCCTTACAATCAGCTCTATTGAGGTCATAATAGACACAAGGCCTAGGCAATGCATTTCCTTTCTCACCACTTCTCTTAATGTTGTCTTGGCTCTGCCTTTTTACTCCAAAAAAAAACTTAGCTCTGCCCCTAGTTCTTATGATTCCTTTGATCTAGATTAAATCCCTCCTCCATACAAGGGCATTTAGAGGCCTCCATTAAATGTGGTTGTGCCACCTTAATTGACTTTCTAGTTGCTTATCATTTACAAGAGCTACTCCAAGTCCAGCTCTAATATGATAATTTATTACCTTATCCTTCCTAGTTTTTCCACTCATCCATCTTAGCATCCTCATTTATGCTACACTGAGTTCATCTATAAGATGTTTCTTAACATCCCAACACTCAACACCATATCTCACAGCCAATCATATGACAATCTTATAGAATTTTCCTTTGAGCTTTAAAGGAATACGTTGATCACATGACCCCAAACTCACCTCTCCACTTCATCCACCCTATTTTAGTTCTTTGGAAAACATCATCGTCTAAATCACCTTTTTATTTGTGATTGAGCTAAGGTACCTAAAATAATCGTTTTGTAGAATCTCCTTCTCACTAAGTCTCACCACCTCATCGTCCGTTCAATCACGACCAAAAGTATGCACCAGATATCCCATCTTTGTTCTACTTAGTTAAAAGCCTTTTGATTCCAAAGTTGCTCTTCATGATTCTAAACTTCAAATTTTCTAAAGCATAAACTTCTCTTGATCGATTGACCTTAGTTTCCCTAGTTTTGGAAGTTGAAAGATAAAAACCAAGTACCCTTATTCTGTATCTATCCACCATTAAGAAGCATCCCGTAGCCTGCTGATTGATCAACATAAATGACCAGGAGAACTTGTATGATAACAGGACAAATTGTAGGCTAAACAACATGAAATTCCTCAATCACATGACATGCATTACTATGTATTGAAATCAATACAAAGCCTGAAACAGAATAGGATGAGATCCCATACTACAGCTAATTTAGGTCACCGCACCCACCCCAAGAAGAACCCCCAAGGCTCACAAGAATAACTAGGTTTGCTGCCAGCAGCCTACGGTACTGCCAAAAACATTAAGAGCATGTTTTGGCCATAGGGTTATTTTGGTAATTTGGCAGCCCCACTTGAGCCCGGCTGCGCCTGGTTATAATCAGGAGTTTGTCCTAATCTGTTTTTAGCTTGTTATTTGCATCAGTCTAGGTTACAATAAGTAAGAGTCCTATAAATACTAGAAGTCCATTTTGAATTTTGTTTCTAATGTTAAGTACTTAGGAGTCTCCAATAAAGGCTATAAATATACAACCTATGCTTGTAAGAAATCACAGTTTGATGAATAAAATTATTGAAGAGAATATTGCAGCAGAGATCAAGGACCGAATAGGCTTTTAGGGTTTCAACTTGAAGGAGTTCTCCTTCAGCAGCACACCTGGCCTGCCTTCATTCATTCATCCATCTTCTCTCAAATCCCTCTAAATCTGGTAACACTTCCCAACATGCCCTCACCTTCTACCCCACCGCACCCTCTATTTCCTTTCCCTACCCCATTCAACGCTTCCCCTTTCTTCCGAAAAACCCTTAATCTCATATCTCCCTATCCCCTCTACAGAATCCCCTCCCCTTATAAAGTCACATCCCTCCCACTCCCATTAGCACTCGACCCCAAGCCCTGTGCTAGTTACCATCTAGACACCCTAGATTTCTCAAACCCTTAAAACTTCAAATTTGAATCTGAAACTGAAAACAACAAGGTTCAGATCTTTTCTTGTTTCAAAAGCCCCAACCCTAACCCTAATTTGAATGTTATCCACCCAACCTGCAAACCCTATAACCCATAACAGCCTAGAATCCCTTAATCGCAGGGCTTGTAAAACCTAGTTTGTCTGCTGATCATCAAGGATCTTGATTTATTGGCCCTCATCCCACTGAGGCTGCATCAGCAGCACTATTCTTTCGTTTTATCTTTTGGATGAAACTTGCTTAAGAAGTTTGCATCTGCATAACAAAAAAAAAAAAAAGCAACTTCAGAAATTATATTTCTGTGCATTTCAATCAATGATCCATATTCAACTTTCAGTGTTCTTCCTTTTTCCATCTGCTGTATCAAATGTTTCATATATTATATTTGTCTATCCTAATGCTGACCCAACCACAAACATGTCTACAGAAAATTTCAGGGCTCCAAATCTAGTCTTCAACTCTCTCACAACCAATTTCAAGCCCAACTTCCAAGATTATGTCAATTCTTTAGCCCTGTCCTGGTTCTACTCATGGGGGGAGGGGGGGAAGAAAGGAAAACTAACAGAGTTCTTTTGGTGTCATTGGACCAATTTAGAGCAAACTTGTCATTCCTAAATGGGCTAAGAAGATAATATTCATTTTTCATTTTTTTGGTTGGGTGGAATTTCTCCTTTTTTTTTTTTTTTTTTTTTTTTTGGGGGGGGGGGGGGAGGAGGGACATGCAATTTTCTAATCATCTCAAGAGCATATCCGAAGTATTAATACCATCTTGCATTTGTTGATAAATCACAAATCTTCATCCATCGAGTTTTCATACATTATCAGACAACAAAAAGGCCCTTAGTCACGGGCTCTAAGTCCTCTCTAGCCCCTACTAAACCCAGAAACCTTGTGCACTAGGTACGATCTTTAAATGCAGTAAAAACATTAATCAACCACCTCTAAGCAATAAAGTAGCATTTCATGCCTCCAAGCTGGAAATTTCTAGTCTAGTTGTCCCAAAAATTTCCACTTTTGAGCACATGAACTTGGGTCGAAGTCGAATCACAAATCCACAGCATGTGCAATCCATCATCCTCCACAAAAGTACAGTCCTCCAATAGCTATTGTGAATAATCTAACACACAAGACCTCAGCTTCAGCTCCTTTACAAAACTCAGTTTCACTGCTTTGTACTATCTGCAATTCTTTGATGCTTTGCATATGATTGCTCTTGTTACTCAGATTTTTCAGTGATGCTCAAGGAAGTAATCCACAGGAAGCTATTCCAGTATGCATATGGTGGTCTCACAAACAGAAGCACCTTTTTCTCTTCCCCCCGCCCCTTTTTGTTGTTGTTAGCCACTGCTAAGAGCAAAATACTCTCACCATTCCTATCATCAGGACTTCTATGAAGATCTCTTGCAGCAAATAATATGCAGATGTGGTTTTTAGGGTATTAGCTTTGTGAAGAAACTATATTAAAGATATCTCTCTCAAACACAAGGTCGAAGACCATAGATATAATGTTAATACCATTACTATAAAAAGGTAATGTGAAATTCCAGTTAAGTCATTGAAGCCTACTAATTTGATTCAAGTTAGAGAGATTCTTCATTCGATTGTTATTAACAGTAAGCGTTTACTGGTAAAGTCATTATCTGACACGATAAGCCAAGTTACTATTCAGCCTTCGACATGTACATGCAACTGAAGGTGTTGACGAACACCTTTCTCTATTTCAATCTTCTGATTATCTTAAATTCAGTTTAAAATGCTTATTTGATTTCCCACGTAGCTTTTCATTCTGCAGCGTTCGATCCATCTAGAAGAAAAAAACAAATTACCAAATAGCTCAGTTTCGGATAAACCAGAAATTGCTGAACCTCATGCAGATCTTCACACGCAATAGATTCCATCAATCGAATTAGTAGCAGTCATTTGCATCATTACACAGCAGACCAGTTTCAAGTATTCAACTAAGAACTCAACAATTAGTGTGGGTATTATGGTTCGTCCTTATCTACTCATTGCATACTGATATAATTCACATTAAACATAATTCCCGTGAAAGCAATGCAAACACTGGATCCAAATATCATGAAACGAAAATAGAAGACCTAACCGACAGACCATGACGAACATACCCAACAAAATTCTACCCAAAGAGATACAATCCATACAAGATTTGGAACAAAATCAATGGTCTGAGAAACTTACAACATTGCCCAGGGCGACGACATTGAGGAAAGTAGAAGTTCTCCTCGATGGTGAGTTTTCATCGACATCTTCATCTGCAAGCAAATCAGCAGCCTGAAGCATCGACTCGGACAGCTGAACTAACTCCTCTATCGCCTCCATGGCTTCGCCGACCAGAACCACCAAAGCAATAAAGAAATCAAAGAACCAGAGAAGGAATCGACACCGTATTTATCAGATTTATCGGGGATTCAAACACTAAAACCCTATAAAAATCGAAAAAGATGACAGTAGATCTAGATCAGCGATCCAAATTTAAAGACTAAGAAAACAACGAAAAAATATCGATGCGAGGGAAGCCGCTCGTCACCGCTAGAGAGAGCAGGGAGGAATAAATGATAAATAATAATAATAGTACAAGAAAAAGAAACCAAGCCCTCTCTCTCTCTCTCCTTTTTTGAATTCTTGAAAAGAAACGAAATGGAGAGCACGGAAGCACGCACTTTTGAAATGGCAAGACAGTGTTTACCGCTTTAAACAAAACCATTATCCATTATATGGGATTTAGTTGGTTGTAATAATCTCTGTTCAGTACTACGATGGCGGGGACTTTGGACGGCGGAGTGTAAGAAGTCTATTTCTTTTCGTTCTTTGGGGTTACTTTATGTCAATATGGCAAATATCGACGGTGTTGGAACTTCGAATTCGAACGCTAGTTTATACCATAGCTTGCATTTCTCGACGATAATTCCCTCATTCTGTACATCTACGATCAATTCGCATCCGTGACTGGTCCATTCTTATGGTCAAGATTTGTTATTGGTCCAATTCTTGTTTTTCCATATATGCAAAATACAAAATTTAACCCCAAGAATTTCACCCAAAGTAAAATAATAATAATAACAATAATTTAACTTACAAGACTGGCTTAGTTGTTAAAAATCAACAATTCCAAGTAAGAGATTAGAGTTATGATCAAATCCACTTCAAAACCAAAAACCAAAAATTACAACAAACAATCAAAAGTTTATCATCAAAGGGTTACTCAGTCACTATTGACTGAAATCTCTTGGTGAAAAGATTAGGGGTTCAACACTTGTTGTGGTATATGCAATAATCCTCTTAATACAAAACTACTGATTTTCCAAAGAGAAAGTAGAAGAATACAAATAAAAAAATTGGGTTTCATTTTTAAAACATTTAGTTATTATCTAAAAAATTCCATCCCTTGTAATCAAAATTTAAATCTTAACTACATCGAAATCTTTTTATATTTGTTTTCTCAATAATTTACCACTAAAACTTAGTAACTAGTATTAATGATTTTCTAAATCTACTCGTACAAATTTAATCTCATGCTTGCCAACGCGAGCTCAGTTGGTAAGACCAACACTTCTTTGTGGGTTTTACTCTTATTGGCGATATATTACTATTTGAGTCCATATTACCTATTCAATGGAGCACTGTTTTTTGGAGTCCATATTACCTACTCGTCAAGGGAGCACTGATTTTTTACCACACATATTACATGGGGCCCATGTATGACCAATTGAGGGTTAGATGTGGGCCAATACAATATGTGCAGTGAAAAACGTTAAAGGATCACATAATGCTCACTGATAGAGAGATAATACAAACTTTCATTATCTCTTTTGGCCCCATGGGCAGCCCAATGTTGAATGTGCAACACAATAAGTGTTGACATAAATTTTATCATAATAAATGGACCATCTATTTTTCTCTTGATGAATGACGCAAGTTCATTAGTCACGTTCAAAGTTGAGGCAATATTTAAAATATATATTATTTTAATTTTAATTTAAACTGAATCATTGGATGTAACTTATAGACATGTGTCTTTCGTTTAGAGGAAATTGATGGTCCATTTATTTGTTGTAAATGGATTTGATAAAATTCCATCGTTAAGGTGTCGAACTCGTCTTAATGCGAAGTAGATGAACTATGTATTAATTAAAGAAAATAACAGAAAAAATGTTAGTTAAAATAAACAAAGGATATGAAGTTAGAACCCACTAAACCAAACATATGTGTAGTGAATTACAATTGTAGCCAATCCATGAAGCAATGCAGAAGCAACAATAATTTTTTATTATGATGCATTGTGAATTTGCGATATATCTGGTTAAACTGAATTTTGAAGAATCAGTGACAAAAGTTAATGTGACATTATGCTTCTAAACTATGCCTTTCAATGTTTTTTTTTTTTTTTTTTTTTGTATCGTTATTAAAGAAATTTAAACAAAATTGTAGTTGCGACTACCACAACAACCAAGAACCCCCAAAGCAAAATCCAAAGTCAAAGACACCTGCAAATAATATACCAAGTTTAACATAAATTATGTTTGACCTTTTTTAGAATGTCAATTTTGTTGGTAGACTCAATTACTTCAAGCAATTACAACTTAGACAAAACACATTTTAACTACAAAATTATTGCCAGAAAAAATTGTAAATAATAGTGAGGGGTTTTCACAAGTCTTGGTCTGGCTTGTTGATCAAGTATACGAGAACAATTTACCAAAAAAGAAAAATTCTCAAGTCAAGGAGTTATACTGTAAATTTTCTCATATATTTGATCAAGTCAATGAGTTAAATGGGTTTGTAAGTGTGAGAACATGAACATATTTATTATAGAGGTTGGGTTAAATTCTTAAAATATTAGGTCAACTAAACTTAAATTTAATTTTGTCTTCACGAAGATTTGAACTTGAAATTAATGTACTTATTTTTTTTTTCGTGTATGTAGGGGGTTCATAGGTAGAGTCAAGATCGTCTTTCTCGACGGGAAGCACTGTGTGCTCTCCCAACAGCTGTTGACCATGAGTTACAGGGGGGCCATAGGGTTAGGGTGACGAGATTTTTTTTTTTATGTTTTATTAATTTTTACTTATAGGCCTTACATAATTTGTGATTGTAAGACCATTGAGAGAGCACCTTTCTGTTAGAGAAATGATCCACAATCTCATAGGTAGAGCACTAATACCTAGAAGGGAAAAGGAAAAAAAATAATTTAAAGGTATATAAAGAAAAGCGCAATCGTTATTTCATACGGGTTCCATGGTCTAGTGGTCAGGACATTGGACTCTGAATCCAGTAACCCGAGTTCAAGTCTCGGTGGAACCTTATCAACTTTTTTCAATTCATCATGATTTACTGTCAATTGTCAAATGTATTTTTCTTGAAAAGTATAATTTTTGCTAAAACGAGGTTTTCGCGTCTCAGTAGTCTGTATTGTCGTTCTTTAAGAACCTAACCTTCGCGCCCTGATTTCGGTCATTTGGTGTTCTCTCTGTCGTCCGTATTTTTTATATTTAAGAACCCTAACCTTCTCCTTGTTTACATGCATTCTGGCTATGTAGTGCAGATTCTTATATGCTTTTCTAAGTTCAGATTTGGAATCTTCATCCTCTGGAGTCTGGTCCGAGGTTGGTAGAAAACAAAAGAACAAACTACAGTAAGTATGAGGTGTATGGTCATGACTCCGCTTGGTTGACTATGAGGTTTTCGCGTCTCAGTAGTCTGTATTGTTGTTCTTTAAGAACCCTAACCTTCGCGCCCTGATTTCGGTCATTTGGTGTTCTCTCTGTCGTCCGTATTTTTTATATTTAAGAACCCTAACCTTCTTCTTGTTTACATGCATTCTGGCTATGTAGTGCAGATTCTCATATGCTTTTCTAAGTTCAGATTTGGAACCGTCATCCTCTGGAGTCTGGTCCGAGGTTGGTAGAAAACAAAAGAACAAACTACAGTAAGTATGAGGTGTATGGTCATGATTTACGACTATTATCCAAAATGAACTAAAACAAGGGATTGGACATTAGGGTTCAATGGTCTTGCCAAGAAGCTAACCAAGAACGCCATGGTCAACCAAGCGGAGTCTGCAGCTATATCCTTTCCCATGGGTGTTTGATACTAAAGAGTTCTGTATGCAGGAGTAATTGTATGCTAATACTGTACACTAATATTCTGAGCTGTCTATTACTATTTTCCATGGGATCTCATGCTGTTCCTCGTGCTTTGTTTATTTTAGTTCCCACTTCTATTTTTTGTTGTTGTGTTTCTCTGAGGCGAATACTCTCTTCTCCTTAGCCAACTTCATAACCCCCTCAGCCCCATGTAGCCGTTGTGACAAACCGCGTCTTCATGTACAGTCAACTTTAGCTCTTTCTGAACCAGGAGTACGTTTTATAAGGCGGTCACTACTGATTTTGAATATATGGAATATTACAAGTTACAAGTTAAATCAATCAAAACAGTATGGAATTGGGGCAGGAGAGGAATTATGCCATAACTAATTGTAGATGTTACTTTTTTCAGGAGCTCACTCTTCAGTAAGATCTATCTTAGGAGTAGGGGGCTTCCAGATGTATGGATGATGGTTGAAGCATTTTTGATATCGAAACGTGAGTGAAATTGGTCACAAGAGTGTTATCCACTCCTGTTTAATCTCATTTAGAAAAGGACATAGGCAACCTTTTTAACAATGGTGGGTATGTGTGGGTCTCCTGCACTGTTACTACCGGATTGTAGTGAATTGAGGCATTTAGTGCTGACTTTGTTGAGAATGCATAAGATGTTTCGTGACAAATTGACATGTTACATAAGGTTGTGTTTTTGTTTTTGTTTTTTCCTGCCCTCTTATGAGTAGATTATCTGATAAAGCTTTTTAACACCCTGGGTCTTCTTATCCCAATTTGTTTGATTCATGTCTTGTGCTTGGCAGTGGTGAGACACTCTTCTGTCTGTGGAGCACACCATATTTATAATAATATTTCTTAGCTTTTCAGTGTTAAATATAATGTATTTGCTTTCCCCATTCCTTAAAAATTGTTTAGGTTTTGCCAAATTTTGAAACCATTACAGTGACAGAATTCTTGTAACAATCAATTGAGAATCTATAGACTATTCATTTCCGCACTGAAAGGATTTGTGATGATAGCATGGTACGATTTTTTATTAGTTTTGTGTCATCTTTTGTGACTGGGTTCTTCCATGTGAAGTGGAAGAGCATTTGGAGGATCACAGAGAATTGTGTTCTTCTTACTATGGTGAAGGAAGTGATCAGAGGGCTGTCTTTTTCGGGATCCTGTCTCCCCATTAATGGGCTTCCTTTTGATGTTTACATGCTTGTGGAAGAACTTGTTTCTGCTTTTTCTTCATTTTAAGTCTCGTGGTTCTACTTTCAGTTAAAAAAACGTTGCTTAATTTATTCTTGAAATTATATAATACACAAAGAATCTGTTGAAATTCTTTTTTTGTCCCCCCACCATAACCCAAAAAAAAAAAAAAAAAAATTCCTATTGAAGTATGATAAGGATCATGTTTTCTGTGCAATGGAATATAGGGATGACAAGTAGTTCTCGAGGAAGAGTGTTATCTTAGCAACCATGGGTATTCAAGCAATTAACGAACTTATGGAGGGGGCTGAATCATAAGGTATGATTTTCTCTTGGACTGTCAGTTTTTTCAGCAGAGAGTTGGTCATGTGGTATGGTGATATAGGATTGGTTCTGTGGGTTGGTCCCAACCTGTTTGAGAACCTAGGTCAAGAATGAGGTTAAATCTTGGTCTAGGAGTATATCAGTAGTTGATTTATTTATTTGGATTTATCTTAAAGTCATTTTGTTTACTTTGAATAGGTAGCTAGTAGTGAAGTTTCATTCTTTTCTAGTTTTAGATTTAGAATTAGTGTTTGATTTCTCTAATTCAGACCAAGTAACCATGATAGAGTCCTCAGATTTTCCTTGATGAATAATGAAGTGATAGTGAGTGCCGTGTGGCCAGGGTGATTTGTGATCTTCTTCACCCCCCTTCAAGAGATATCCCATATATCATACAACTTTGAGACCCCTCTCCACTAGAAGGACTAGGTCAACCCCTAGACCTCCTGGTTGGATGGTACTTCTTGTTGTTTCTTTTTGGTTTAAATGTATAATGACTTCTTATTGTTTCTTTTTGGTTCACATGTGTAATGTTTGGTATCTTTTGCACTTCTGTTGTAGTTTTGACTTTTGAGGGTTTTTTATTTTTTCATTTTGTCTGTCTGTTTTCAAACTTAAATGTAATCTGCGTTGCAGCAGATTCCTAAACCTTCACAAATGTATTATGTCTATTGTTCAGAATCCTTTAGTCCTCAGTTGCTGTTTATTTAAGTGTTAATACTACCACTAATAATGCTGTCATGAATGCTAATATTGTTATGAACTCCCTCTGTTCACTGTCCTTCAGAGCCTTATGATGGAAGATCTCATAAGGTTTAAAGCGGTGATAAAGTAAAAGTTAGTTGAACCTTGCATATGCTGTTGGATCTCATGCTAGAAGCAGCCTTCTGATCTTGGAGTGATCACTTGGAGGCAATTCGGGGCAGACAAAACTCATCTCACATTTTTAGGTTGCTGAAAGTATACTCGTATATTTGAGTGTATTTGTATTTGAATACCTGCAGCTTCATATGTTGTTCTCTCCTCGAGTAAAGTTCATCGTAGTTGTGAATAATGGTGTACTTCAGTACATGGGCTGGGACTTCACTTGATGGGTTTTGGGCCTGAGTTATGGCGACAAATGTGATGTTCTTAGTCCCACTGTTTATTGCTGGGTGACTGATTTTGGAGTTGACAGAGTTTCACCAGTATGGTTGAAGCCAAAAGGTTATTCTGAGGCCTGGCGGGTTCCATTACTTTCATTGGTTGCTCTCCTGTCTGTTGCAAGTTTGGTGTTTTAGATGCAAAGCCCCTAACACCCACCAAAAAACAGGGGTTTGCCTGCACCCCACTTTTTTTTGGGTTCAGTATAGCCCATGTAGTTGCTTAATTTTAGGCATTCTTACTATCCTATTGTGCTTCATGAACCAACCATATATTGATGGGTAGTTTACGGCGCTTGTGAAGATGGTATGCTGGTTCTAAGCTGTGTCACAGACGATGCTGCAAATTTTAATCATTGGGTAATGTAGTGTTTGCTTGAATTTGCTGTGGGTAAAATTTGGTCCAGGTCATCTATGTGGATATTTTTTCTTTTGGGGTACAAAACTATGTGGATATTTAATTAGCTTGTTATGACGACTATGCTGTTACCTTTTGATAAGCCCCTAATCACCAAGGTATACAAGAGAAAGAAGAAGAGGGACTACATGATACGACCTACAGCTGCTACAGGGGATACAACTGAAAAGAAGACAGCTGGCAGCATCCAAGTGGACAGCAGCCACTAACTTGTTGTAGTCAGAGGAGCAGAAGGGGTCATTCAGTTGGCAACAGGAGAGTGGCTGATGGTGACAGAATTGGTTATGCGTAGGGAGTTTGTTAGGATTCTAAAACAATATATGTAAGGAGGAGAGGGGAGAGGGGAGGAGGGGAAAAGAGGAGAGACAAGCTGTGCTTGTGGGAGAGGGAAGACTTCTCGGGGAATGGCCTGGCCATGGGGATGAATTTGTTCATCAAAGTTCTAAGTAGTTTATCTTTATTTCAGAAGTTCTTATCAGTTAGTAGTATCAGTAGGTATTAGTATTAGTCTGGATTCAGCAAGCTATATCTTCACTATTATATTGCTGTTTTGCTGGTCTGAATTCATAGCTCTCTAGTGTTGTTTGTTTCAGTTGTTGAAGTTTAACAGAGTTATTAGAACTATGCAATGAAATAAACATTATTCTGTTGCTGTTCTTCCTATTTGAAATCTGTAGATATTGATAGAATGCTGTATTGATTGTTGAGTTGGGAAAGTTAAGACTGAGGTTCAGGGGGTCCTATCACCTTTTTCCTTAATTTTACTTAGTTGGGTTTGATTTAGAAGTTTATCTAGATGATTCGGTTGACATCTGCCATGTGGCAAATTGGACATGCTAGAAATATGGACAGGTAGCCCAAGGTACCCTTTTCAACTGTCGAGTTTTAAATGAAAAGATATTTGCCACGTGCATAATGTAGTTTTGAAAGTGAAGATCTACCAATTGATATTGATGATTGTTCTGTATTTTTCTGTCAAAGAGAAATAGCTATGGTTTTGGTTATGCAGTACTGCTTAGTTTTTTCATGTCTTGCCATAACAGCAAGGTGGTGCTCAGTAAGTTAGAATATCATAAAACTCTTATTCCTTTCTGTGCTTAAGTATTACATTGTGTTTCAATATCAAATAAAACCTCAAATGGTTCTCATGGTTAATTCACCTTCACCTGGGAGGTGACCCAGTTTACTGAATCCTGGTAGTTTTTTCATATATCTATGTTTTTCATTCCGTTGTTGGTATCTATTGCCTCAGCTGCCAATACCATTCTTTGCAAAAGTGGAGCTTAAGATATATCCTCATGTGAAAATTGTAATGCTTGTTGAGTGATTTCTGTGTACTCTTAAGGAATGCTGTTTGTTATCAATGTGGGGGGGGGGGGGGTTAGGTATTGGTGAATGGGTGAATTAGTCATTTAAACATGTAATTTCTTCCCATTCTTTAATGAGATGGAAGAATTTGCCCAGGGTTAAGGGTATCTATTCTGAGATCTAAATTCATGTTCCTGGTTTTCCATATGAAACATTTTCTTGCAGCAGTTCTTATTTTTAGTCATTTCTGTAGTAGGGTTTTCTGATGAGCTTGCATACCAACGTGTTCTGTAAAAGATCATATAGATTGCTTGCTCCTAGATTTCAGTTCTCATTCCTTAACTTTCAGCTGGATGTATTCTTTTTGAGGAAGGGCATGAGAATTACAAGTATCATGTGAACATCCCCTGCCAATTCAGAAGTTATGCTGGAAGGGCATGAGAATTATAAACATCATGTGAACCTCTCTTGTTACATGCAGAAGCTGGGAGGGCCACATAAGTATTTTATTTTAAAGAGATGGTGTCTGTTGTTGTTAAAGCTTTTACTAGATCCCCATCCAAGATTGAGCTGTATTGCTTTAATATAATTGTCAGAAGTCCAAGAGACAGGACTTCAATAGTTGGGTTTACAAAGAGATTTTCAAGAAATGAGATATCGTTCAAAAATTGTTCGCATCCAGGCTATTGTTTTGTTGAGATTTTTTGAGTAAAAAGACTCGACATTGTGTAGGCTGGAATAGCAAAAGATTTGATTGAGAGAGTTCTTAGTTGGAACCGGTGTATTTCTGTCTTTACAAACAATGGATTGGTATGATTAGAGCTTGTACCGCACGGAGCAAGAGTCGTCCTTGGGGGGAATGAATTTAATTGTGTGCAACAGTTTTTGCTGATAAATAAGCCGCTTTTGCAACAATTTTTTTGTTTTTGATAAAAAGTGGGGTGGGGAAAAAAAAATGTGGGCTCCATGTATAGTGGGTTGATAAGAAAAAGGAAGGATTTTATTTTTTCATATTTTTTTACAAACTTTCACATATTTTACAGAATTTTGAAAATGGTTGGGGTGGAAAAGTTGGGTTGTTACATCACCAGTTGACATAATTTAAGAAAATTTATTTTAAATTTTTTCACCTTAAATAATTAAAAATTTTGTACTTATAAAATTTAAAAGAAAAATAGAAAAAAATTATTTTTTTCAAGAATTCTTTCACCCATTTTTTCCTCCACGTATATTCCAGCAAACAAATGCAGATAAATATTACCTTAGGATCCCTTAATTTCTGTCGTATAATTAGATGCTATTATAATTCAATTAACAAATTAAAGTTGGAGCATTGGGATGAGAATTTGTTATACTTGATTGTTTGTGTTGTCTTATTAACATACATTAATCTAGAGATTACGTTAAGATCCTATATTCTTGTTATTGGCTTTGGTAAGAGAGTTGATAGCACATGATAATTGCTCCATATCTCTTTTATTTTTAGCATATGTTCTGTTACTTCATCGATCCTTACTTGTAGACTCTAGTTCATCCATTGTACTTAATTTGCCAAAATTGATGAATCTTTTATGTCTAGCAGCATAGGCCCCATGCAGACACTCGTGCTCTATTTTGCAGTTCCTATCCATTGGTTAAATATTCTGCATACATTAAAACAAATATTATTAGTCTATGGTATATTGGTGTAAATATTGTCTGGGTACCACATAATCATTTTATGTTGAAATTTCCTGTGGATTGAGACGATTGTCTTCATTTTTCTATAGCTGTAAGTTACAATCCATTGGTATATATGAGAGAGCATTGAGCACCATTAATGGATTGGGTATCTTTTGTGTAAATATCCTCGAGTTTCTCTCTTGCCAAATGAAACAACATGTAATTATAAAAACGTGTAGAAACTATTTAATGTTTGACTTTCCCATTGAGAGCGGATGTTTTGATACAAACTTAGAAGAGATTTATTGCTTCAATTTTCTAGTTGTAATCCCAATGGTCTAGAAACATGAATTCTTTTCACCCAATCATATGAGATAAAGGCATGCCAAATTGTTTCATTTTCCTTTATGCACAAAATACATTCAGGCTGAACATTTGTCCATTGAGCTGATTTTGCTTGGACTGGTAATCCTGCATTCAAGATACGTCAAAAGAAAACTTTAAATTTTCTATGAATTAGTAATTTCTACCTATATTTCCACCAGGTTACAAATTGGTATCCATGAGATAAAAAACGCTCTTTTACTATTGCACAAAAATTCAGTTTGACTAGGATTCTCCATTTGGGGAAAATAAAGGGGACCACGAGTCACTTTGGTTCGAAAGAGTAAATGGCAATGTTTAAATTTTTTTTTTATTCTATCAAATCCTCAAAAAGTATTTAAAATGTAATTGATGGATAATTGTCTAGATTCGATGGTTACAGGATAAAAATGTAGTCATTTACAAACAATTGAATAATTATTTATGTAGTTTACCGAAAAAAAAAAGGAAAAAAAAAAAAAAGAAAGAAAAGAAAGCATAGTTATTTATGTAGAATAAATGGATATATGGAAGCCTTTGAACATGTTTATTTGTTTGGCTCTAGAAATAACTCGAACGTCTTTTTTGTTGCCGTGAGATTTATCTCTAAAGATCTATGTAAGATTTAAGCAGTAGAAGTGAGAGTAATCCAGTGAAGGTTCAACAACTCATTCAATTAGGCCATATTATCGTGGAAATTCAAACAGATTCACAACAGTTGCAAACGTGAGCAGAAAATCATTGGCCCTTGAAAACTTTTATTGGGTTTTAAGAGTTCAGAGCTTCTCAAATTTCAACTGTTATAAAATCTTTAAAACTCGTAACATTTTTAAAGCTGGACAGACCTACAATTAGTGTTGCTCATGATTTAATTATAGAGGTAGCAAGATATGAGGTACAATTCACTGATGGCCTTGTGAACAGTTTATATAGTAATCTTTATCTTATAAAAAATAAAGGTCCACTTCAACATCATGATACTAAAAACGCTTGGATGGTCCATCTCGACAATTTTAATGAAGAATTATTAAATAGGGACAAAGGGAGAAGTAAAGATGTTACTTCACTTCTTTAAATGGATCTGGAGACTTGAAAACATTTTGTATTGTTTCATTACGAACTTCAAGCTTTTATGGGAACATAGTTTAACTGTCAAGTTGGTTTATATCATATGAATACAGGCTGTTCAAGGATTCTTGGCACAGTGCTGATAGATTTCCTCAGATTTTGTTCTTTTAAACCACAACCAGCGATTAGAAGTTTGCAACAACCATACCATTGCAGCATTAATCTAATTAAAATCCTTATTGAGGATTCGGGTAGACTTTTGTGCATATCTGTATTGTAATAATTTATGTCCAGTGGATCTAAGAAGCAGAATATAATCAGATCCGGTAATTACTCCCAAAGCTGAATAAAAAACACAATAATCAGTTCTAGAAATTATTCCTAAATGCTGAATAGGCCTATGGCTACCACATCCATAATACCTAAAACTTATTGATGACTTGAAACCGAGAGTAGCACATCATCAGTTTACCAAAAAAAAAACAAAAAGAGAGTAGCACATCTGTAACCTTGCATGGAACAAGTTTTCTCAGCATTCCCAGTATGATGTTGGGCAAATACTTGATCAGAAACAAAAGATATTATTGATAGGATACATGTTTAAAAGTCATCCAACATCAGTACACAACTTGAAGCCTTTCAACCACAATTCTCCACCAGAAACAGAAAGCAGCCCAAACCTATACAAAACCCCATGACTCCACACAATAGTAAGTTTAAAGAGAAGCAACAAATAAGTATTGGTGGTCAAACACTCAAGAATGACAGGGTTATACATTTGTTCATGCAACTGCAACTCCAGCAAGGTGAGGTCTCCTTTCTGAAGGGTTGCTGTCAGGCAGCAGGTCAAGTGGCACCTTTCTTTTCATTCCAATTACAGGGATAGGTGTCACTGGCCTTACAAAGCTGCGTAATCTCTGCAAGTCTCTTAGTTTAAGAGGTTTCTGGATGAAATCCTCAGCTCCTGCAGCGAGACAACTGTAGAGAACACATCAAGCATAAGTAACGAAACAGTGTCAAGCTGGAGTATTCCCATGTTTTTTTTGCTGTTTCCTATTTACTATAAGCTCACTCAAATTGCTCATCTTCCTTCATTTCTCACACCTTTACTCATTGAGGAGGTTCGCTGACAGATTTAAGTGTAGTTATAACTTTCAATGGCAGTATGAGCAACTCCAATTGAATTGGTGTACTAAGATGGTTTGGTCAGCTCCTACCAAACACCAAAACTACACAATGTAGGAAGACACAAAACATTTTATGTAGAAGTTCTCCATGTCAGAAGCCAAAACTTGTTCTTTACTCTCATTACGTTTATATCTTGCAACAGAAAACATCACTGGTACCAGTTTATACTGGAGTTTTCAAGAGCAGAAAAAAAATTGACTAAGTATTTTCTCTTACCATGATCCATATTACGAAAAACATATATTTTGGTATAGCTCCTATAGGAGTTTTCAGTAGCACTGCTGTACAAAATAATACATGATGGACTATCCTGAAGGCAGTGTATTGATCCCAACCATTCAACTAAGAACCGTATCTACATGTTTTAACTTTGAACCTTCTAGCTCATAAGTCAGACTCGCCAAAGATTATGGTCTGGTTTGGGCCGAAAACTATGATGACAATTTGGAGTCACTGGTTGAAGAGAAAAGCGCCAGTTTGCTGATCATGTAAGTTTGCAGCAGACCCTATAACTTGGTTTTTTACTAGAACTTAATTAATTTTTTAGCTAGTTTCCCATATACTTATTGTTCAATTAGGAACCCAAATACACAATAAACTAAAAGTGATATTCATCTTTGGAGGGATTATACCTGCTAATTCTCTCTGGCACGTGTTCAGACGACATTATGACTACTGGCATAGATTTCAGGCAGTTGTCATCCTGGTATTTCAAGCATAGAAAGAAGATTTTAGGAAAATATAGACCATTTGAACCAAACCACAACTTGGCCTCACTAATGAGTAATGACAATGTCTGGTATGTATTAAGGGGGCAAATGCCAAAATGAGGTCAACATGGCTACTATTCCATACTAAAGCCATTTCACTTTGATGAATGGAAAATTGTAACTGAACTGTGAATTTTCATGGCTAAACAAGGGTCTTGAAGTCATACTGTTGCAAGCATCTAATCAAGTTCATCCTAAAAGCTATTAGACCTCCAAGGTGGCATCTATCACTTGGCGAAAAATTTCATGCACAAAAACATCAGGGTAGGTGATCATCACCATCCATAATATTTGGACCTTATACATCCAATACAAGGAGTCTGAGACATGTACACATAGGTGGGGACAGTCTGATACCTCTATAAATGTATTACAAACATGCAACCTACTTTTGATTCCTCCTCAGGTCAGGGAAGAAAAGGTTTTCAGAGAACTCTGAAACTTTACTCATCACTATGCCTTTCTCAAGAGCTGTTATCACATGTATACATGTGATAGGACATTATTCACCCTAAAAGAGGAAGTGTGTTATACACTTATACTAAGTGGGAAAAAGAATAGAATCACAAATTGTTTGACACTTAAAGTGCATAGGGAAGAGAGTAGAAGTCTTCATTACCTTGACAGCCTTAAGGAGGTCATATCCATTCATCTCAGGCATGCAGTAATCAGTAAGAATGATATCAATCTTCTGGTCCTGCATGAGACAATCACTATTTACAACATCGTGTGATGAGATTTTCTTTCTTTTGGGGGCGCTATTGAAATATCAACGGTCGGATTGCATGAAAAAAAATGATGTCATCAGTGGCATCAATTGGATCCAAGTTCAACTACTGGATTCAACTCCACTCTTCCCAAGTTTTCTGTTCCCCAGCATAATTTAATGACAAAGCTTGAGTTTTGGGGAGAGACACTTACATCAGCAGTTGGACTTTCAATTTTCTCTTCATTCAACTGGAGAAACTCCATTGCCTTCTTCCCACTTTCAACAATAGAAACTGCAACAGACCAGCTATTTAAGTTTTATTCTGAAGGCTTCACTCTCTAATAACTACTCATATTTGAGAAAATAAGTACATAAAACATTACAATGGAAAAGAAATTCAGTGCCCAAGAAATTGAAATCCTACACATTCGAAGTCAGGAAAATTGATTACCAATCACACAATCATGAAAAGAGGCATGTATACACTATAAGATATCTAGACAGACAGAGAAGCGAGAATTTCAACTCAATGCGATCTAGGAGCATAATTGTCCTTCCAGGTTCAAAGATCCTCGTTATAACTGAGTTTGGTCAAAATCCCACGAAAGATGACAAGTAGAAGTGGTCTTGTTGATGCATAAATGGCACTTCTTCTTGTGCTGGAAGGGATGAAAAACGAACCAAAAATTCAACAAAAGTGACACATCAAAACCATAAACAGTCAACAAAGCTACAATTGAATCAATAAACCTGTAATAGAAAATAAAATAAAAAACGGTATAGAAATCATACATTCAAAATAAACAATAACAATGCCAACACGCCCCACAAAAATGGTGAAACAACCCAACTCTCACCTGTTTGATTGAGATGATAAGCGTAGGAACAGAGATACCTCTAGACTCTAGTGCTGGTGGTAAACATGAAATTTTGTAATGCACAGACCACCATTTCTTCCCATCCACCCGTCCTACTTGAAAATCATAATGGTAAACATATCCATACACAAAACATTAACACCACCAAGCAGTTTCACTTCAGCAAGCGGATTTGAATGGTAAGGTTTTCTGCAGCTCTACTCATACTTTGTTTTTGGGGACAAGAGTGCTTTTTATATGTAGGGGATGAGGATATCCCATATGCCATCAGCAAGAGTAGAACCCTGGATCTCTTCGCTAAGAGGTGTTGGTCTTACCAATTGAGCAAGTCTACGTTGGCGCTCTACTCATACTTTAATGGATAACAATAGTTTCCTCCTCTCAAATCTCATAAAGGTGTAAAACATTATTCTCCTTCTCTACCTGAGCAGTTGATCCACCTATTTGCGTCACTTTACCAGGGATTGGCTTTCCACCTCTTCAACACAACATTGAGGACACTGCTCAGCTACCCTGAAGTTGACCCAATGTAATTCCATCAATGAGAATTTTCTCTTCCAATCTTTTCCTTAGAAGTCATCACCAGGAGTTATACCTTCCTCATTTCCATCTTGACCAAATCCTTTGTTCTATCACTACCTTGTAGCATAATGAGCATAACATGTACATGATCAAATCCTCAAAATCCAATTTCCCAATGGATTTGGTGATACTAGTGACTTTGATGTGGTTTTCTGCCTCTGCAATGTTACCCACCAAAAGTCTAAGATTGTTACAATGCTTCCAAATAGGATGTGTCTTGTCCTTGGTTTGGGAAGATATAATGATGCAGCGTGAGACATCTGGTACATAATATTTTAAGCTACCAATGTAGGATCATATACCATTAAGTTTTCATATATTAAACATATCCCAAGAATACCTGAACTACTGCTTCCTCAGTAATTATAAATATTTCCTCCTCTGTTGCATGCTCTACCAAACAGATTTATCAATACAGGCATGTCAGAGAGAAACAATAAACCAATGTTGGAGCAATATATTGGTTGTTTTTTTCTTCATTTTCTGCCCTTTTCTTACCTAAAACACGAAGCTGGAAAACTATAATACGGCAGCGCTTATGATTGCATTCTTGTGAAGTAGTCCATATACATATAATGCTTGTTAAAGTAGGACAATAATTACATGGGAAAAATATCAGAATATGTTACCTTCGCTACATTCTAAGCTTCATTGAATCTACATTCTAGCGCATTTCTGATAGCACTATCAGTGTAACTTAGCTTCAATTTCATCAACAGAAATTCAATAACAAACTAATCCTTCAGGCATTTAAACTATAAGTCAAGGTTTAACAAATGAAGCACAAATCTATGATAGAAATCCCTTTGAATAATCAAAAAACAAATCATAAATCAATAAAAATGTAATTGAAACCACAGATATCTTCAGCTGGGGAAAATAGAAGTCTCAGATAGAAACTGTGAACACCAATAAACCTTACTCCAAAAACACAACAAGGAATTAAGTTCACACCAAACGAACAAGAAAACATATTCTCAGAAGTTCAACTACTTTGATTCAACCATTTGTAAAAGGTGTATAACCCAAAACCTAACAGACGACCATGGAATCTTAACCCCAGCTTTAAAAGAAAGGAGGCAAAAAAAAAAAAAAAAAAAATCCCTGAGAAACACAGAAGGCATTTAAACCCAAGAATAAATTTTTTCCCCCATAAAACTAAATGGAAAACTAAGGTCTAACTAGAACAGAAAAATCACAAGTCTGAAACAGAAACACAATATCCAGAATAGGCCAGGAGCACAACCGAACAAGATGACACACTACAATGCGTAAGTACCATAATTCTGCAAGAGTTAGACACAGGGAACAACAGCAATAAAATCAAGTACTTGCAAAGACCCAGATGCGGAAACTGAATTCAAAGGAAACGTCAAACCTCAGACAATGCCATAACTCTGCAATAGCTGGAACAAGGAAGAACAATAATAAATTGCGGATTCGCAAAGACCCAGATGTGGGTACTCAAAATTGAAACAACACAAATTCATCTTCGCGTTCAAAGAGCCAAAACAAGGAAGAACATTGCCTTCACAGATTCATCTTATAAAAAAAGAAAAAAAAACTCTTGACCTTTGAACTTGGCAGTCTTGAGGAGCTTCTCGACGACTTTACGATCCACAAGGCAGTCATCAACAGCCAATACATGAATGAGAGCATCAGAAGATGAAGAATCAGAGAGGTCGGCGTCGGGCTCAGCCATGGCTTTACCGTAGAGTCGCCTGTGGCCAGAGAGAAAACTTATTACAAAGGGTTTTGTCCTGCAGGCAATGGAGAGAGTGGAAGAAGCCAATGAGGAAATCCGGAAACGTCCGACGTTTAACGCTAGAAATGGTATGAAGGGATGCGGTGGAAGTGCGAAATGGATAAAAAGCATTCGAGGGTTAATGGAGCAGCAGGGGTCCCCTCATGTCCACTGCGACCGGAGAGGAAAGACCGAATCTAGATTTCGTTGTCGGGAATCTCTCCCTGGATTTTGACTCTCTCTCTCTCTCCTCCCTTTTTCTCACACTTTCTGATTGCGACTTTTTCACTCCTTTTTTCCTGCCATCTTCGGCTTTTATTAGAGACCGGAAAATAGTAGAGCAACGAGGAAGTTATGCTCAGAGGGTTACGTGGAAGACTATAATTTGCTGTTTAGCTGTGAGTTATTGGGGGATTACCCGTTTTGGTTCTATGAGTGGTGGTGGACCCCGCCTCAGATTGGGCTTTTTGACCAGGCCCACGATTTTGGACCCTGTCTAAAGATCACTTGCTTTGAGACATACTGGGACACGCACATGAAAGTTGTGCCTGACTAATAGAATTTGGATGGACTTGTGGGCCTAAAATCTTGGTTCCAAGCCCACTGGGCCTGAATGTCAGAAACCCTGCATCAAGCTTGGGCCCCATTTTGAAGTTTGTTAATCAATAGAACCTCGTTTTTGAATTCATCAAGACCTTGTACAGAATGAGCGAGGGCAAAAGACGGCGAACAAAAAGAAGTCCATATGGTTAATGGGCCGTGAAACCATACTAGCCTTAAATGGGGGCCCAATATCTCCAGTTTAGGATCAAGGCTGGCCCGGTTCTGAGATGAAAGGCAAGAAGGGTCCGTCGATCTAAGGAGATTGTAAATTTTCATTTGATCATTTCTGCTCTGCGGGACGACCTTCCTTCGTAACTTCTAGGGCTTGGCGATTTCGGCAATCTAGGTATTCCGAAACTTCAGTTTCTTGATTTTTCCCAAACCTCTCCCCCTTCCTCCAAATGTAGCTACTGCAATTTTTGTTTATACTCTACTGAAAAAAGTAATCGTTGTCTCTGTGGTACATGTCATTTGTTCTGGGTTGGTTTCGGATTCATGTTTATCGTGTTCGTGAGTTGCTCATCAGCTTTGTATATGTAACATTGATGCTGTTTAAGATCAAAGATGAAAAAAAATTCAGGATTCACTATTACAGGTAATTACTGAGAGTGTAGGTCAGGCAATTGAATCATGGTTTAACAACCAAAGCTAAAAAATCAGGGTTTACTCAGAAGAAATTTCTATGGGAGTACTTCATTTGTATAGAGAGCCTTGTGGAGATTGGATGAATAGCTCCTGAATGGGATTATTGTTTTCGTCATTTTTTTTTAATCATTGGGTTTGTTTTTAACGGATTATTAATGACGTAAGCATTTTGGGGTTCTTTTATAGATGTCATTTTATTATCACAGGCAATTGAGTTCAGACATGAGGCAGTTCATTAGAATGATATGATTTGTCTATGTTTTATGGAAATTTCTCACCTTATAGATGATTACCAGAATGAGCTGAATTGGTCTTGGTGCATTTGTTTTTCTCCAAACATAGAGGTATGGTTATTATTCTAGGTGAGAGATGATTATTATTCTAGATTTCTAGGTGGGTCTCTCATACAAGCTGTTGTGGCTTTGGGTTTAAGACACCTTCGTTGGTGGAAATTATTTTGTGTGGCAGAAGGTTGGTTATTGTAAGTCACAGATTCCCCCCCCCCCCCTCGCTATTATCTTCTTAAAAGTCACAACCAATCCCAGAATTGTCTGTGTAGATGAAATTATTGCTTTCATAATTTGTTGTGTTTTTTCTAAAGTTTTAATTGGGTCATGCTTATGTGGCCTTATTTCTTTTATATGATATTATTTTATTTTTCCCGTGTGGCTGAGGGTTTCTTTCTTTCTTTTCTTTTTTTTTTTTTTTTTTTTTGAAGGGGGGGGGGGTGTTGGATGGGGGAGGGGAGGTGTGTATGGAGGGGGGAGACAATGTTATTGTATGTTAAGTATAAAATCATCAGGAATCTGCAAAGGTCATTGTTAACTATCTTTTTAAGATCATTTTGTGGTATTGTACCTGTCTCTGGTACAACTAAACTCTAATCATCCCCATCCCAACTAAACAGGGTCAGTTGCCATGAATTCCCCTTCTTTTTTCCAGCCCTATTCGAGGCCTACCCCTGGCTCATTTCCCTTGGTCAGAGTCATGTCACCAGATATTGAGATGCCACTGGCTGTCTTGGTTTGAATGAAATCTTTGTGATTCTGATCTTCATGTCATACAATAACACCAGAAAAAGAGCGAAATTTGAAAGCATCATTTCTCATACCTATGCAGTCTACTTGGTTGGAATGACATCTATGTTTTTATTCAGTTTTGTCTTGGAATTGGTCTTTCTGCATCATTGGCAGTTTTTATTTTGGAGTTTACTCGGATGATAACTCCAAATTTTCACCTCACTGCAGCTGACCAAGTGTCCAGAAAGGAAAGAGGAAACTAGAGACAAAAAGGTATGGCAAAGCCATTGGGATCAACCGGGGAGTTTTTCAGGAGAAGGGATGAATGGAGAAAGCATCCAATGTTAAGCAATCAGTTCAGGCATGCAACCCCTGGCCTTGGCATTGCTGTTGTTGCCTTTAGCATTTACGTCATTGGTGAAGCTGCCTACAACAAGTTATATGCTCCACACCCTTCCAAGGAATCCTCCAGCTCTTCATCTCATTGATTGAAAAGGGTAAGTGGTGTGAATTATCTTGAACTTTCTCTTAATAGGTCTCTTCTTGCTCTAAAGCAAGATTTTCCTTTTAGTTTCTTAGTGGGCCAAAAAAAAAAAAAAGTGGCTAGGAGGAGTTGAATCATTATTCATTAGATAATGGGCAAAGGATATTCATATGTTATTATGATGTGAAGATTGATGTTCGTATTGGAGTATTTGCTGACTTCAGCATCACATCTAGGTGACAGGATTCGAACCTATGGTCCTCTGTACCCAAAACAGATGCACAGACCAGACTGTGCTACATCTCATCTCATCCCCTGGAGTCTATCCTAACACTTGAACTGAACTCACCTGTCCTTCTTGGGCTTAGGGACGCGAGAACCAATTCGAGTAGTTAGCCGTGTTTATAAAATCTGCCTCCAACTCCTCTTTCACTTGAATTTGGAAATCCGGCTTGGGCTACCTGAAGAGCTCCCTTCGCTTGCTTAGAAGCGGATTTGATTCACTAACACATGGATTTTCAGTCCTTTGCTCTAGCCAACTGAGCTACCTGAACCACTTTCCTAAAGTGTGTTTTCTTCATTGGATGGTGTCCTACCTTACCTTGAGGAGCTTGCAAAGGACTGAGAACCCTGCAAGAAAAGCTGCATGCTAATGTACAACGGTGCTATATATTCTGTATCCATGGCTATTGGATGTGGCACTGCAAGAGAGCTATGTTTTCCATTTGACACTTAGCCGTTGCTTTCTGGTCTATGATCAGCTAGCACATGGCATTACTAATAATTCCCTTGCTTGGTTCTTTGCTTGCTCTGCTGCACGAGCCTCATACAGAGCCATGCCCCTTTAATATGATGAGAAGAGGAGGGGGCGGCCCTCTTTTCTTTTGTGCACCAATCATTAAAAACTCTTTTAGGTATGTAGGTCAGTTGGTAGAGCATTGGGCTTTTAACCTAATGGTCAAGTTGTGCCAATACTGACTGCATTCAGCGACATGATGTTACTGCTGTATTTAGGGCTGATTCAGTATGATTTCAATTTTGATTTTGATTTTGGATTGATTATGAATATCCAATAGAGTTTTGATAGAGAAACTGGAATTGTTTTAGTTGTTTGAAACCTCAGATATTTCATGAATTAAAAAATCCATTTGGTAGTTCAATTTTGGAGAATAGATTCTTCAAACAGTTTACATACTGCTGGAGACCCCCCCAACCCAAAATCAATCCCCCACGCATGAGGCTATGTTTGGAAGTTAAGAAAGAAAAAAACTGAAAGAAAATATGACAAGATGGTGACAACAGTAGATACTTTAGTTTGTATCTATAGAGAAGAAAAGAATACGAAGACCTTATAAGACAAAAGGGGCAATAATATTCATGTTGAGTGGGAAGCTTGAAATCTTAGAGAGCTGGCAGAAGTCAATTTGGAAATCATATCTTTCTTGTGCAAACTCAATACTTTTCCTGATTAAACTGAAAAAATCATCAGGAGAGGGGAGCGTCGAACTTTATTCATCTCATTCATTCTTCTCTGAAGACAATTCATGCTGCTTCTTGTCTGATTGCTCTGCATCATTGTATGGATTGCCAATTTCATATTTTGTAGCCTGGTATTCCAAATGTTGAGGTTCCTTCTGTCTTTAATGGGAGTTGTAATCCATTAGTCTTAAATAATGGTTTTGAACTTTGTTTATGTAATTCTATGCCATGTATCATAAGTATGAGTCAGATGTGCATGTATCTATTTTTGATTACTGTGTATTAACTTGTGATTTTTAAGATCCACTAAGTGAGGGTGTATAATTTCCTTTTATATTTTATTTTTTGGATGTTTTCTTACATTTTGATTGTGTTTTTTTGAGGGTGTTACATTTTTTTTTGGTGTTTATCTCGCTGATTTGCAAATATTCATTGAAGTGATATCATGGACTGGAATTGACATAGGGTGCTTTGTATGAACACGATGAATTTGAATTGCTTACTTTTAGTTTGACCCCCACCACCACTTCTCAGTTTCATTTCTTTAATTCTAATTACTCTATATCCTGACATGTTTTAAATCACTGCATTACTGAAGCAGGTGCTTTGCTGCAGATGATTGCCTGGCAGAAAATAATGAAACTTGTAGGCTGTTCCTTTGTGGTTTGTACTTAATTAAGCTTCGATACAGCCTCTTGAATAAGTTGACTTGGGTTTGGTCCTGAATTTCTCGGTAACTATTCTGTTTCAGTTCAAAATATGGTTGGGATGTGGATTTTATCCTTTTGTACCCTTACTACTGCTGCTTGTGCTGTTGCTAATTGAGATTTGAGAGAGAATTTGGACTGCTATGAACTCTATATGATGTTATGGAACCAAATGTTATTTTCTCTTGTTCTTTGGTTAAAATTTGAACGGTTGAATTAGCATTCCATTTCAGTTCATTACGGGTCAGTAAGCACATTCTTTATTGTATTGTATTCTGGAAGGGGATTCCGGAGATAGTGTTTGTGGTGGTTTCCACTGAAGATGAATATCAATGAACCC
The DNA here is from genome assembly GCF_041222555.1 of Hakea prostrata. Taxonomy (NCBI): domain Eukaryota; kingdom Viridiplantae; phylum Streptophyta; class Magnoliopsida; order Proteales; family Proteaceae; genus Hakea; species Hakea prostrata. The sequence continues at coordinate 2,623,348 of NC_142600.1, forward strand.
AATTATTACAATTGCTCATTTGAATACGGTCATGTTATAAGATGTTATATTAGTGCATGTAAAGAGAAACTCTTCACTAATTGACCTCCTCCTGAATTACACGGAGGATGTAACTGCGATCGGTCTTGTAACATCAAACGTGTAGTAGGTTACTTGCAACAACAGGGTAGATGTTCCACACTCTACAAAAAGCCTAATTTAATTGGTTTCGTCATGAAATCTGTCGGACTTTGCTTCAGTCAATGCGCATGATATTGATAACTGCTAAGAGAGACAGTTCACACCGTGAAATCTCGACGTAAATTTCGGATGCAACGGTCCAAAATTTTGCTTGATGTTAATGCGGGTGACTGAAACTTTTTCGAAATCTGTCTCGTAGCCCACTGCAAAGTGTGCGTTTGGATGGTCATTGTACTTGCATGTATATTGTGCACCTACATGGGTGTTTATTCTTATTATAAATTTGTGATTAATAGGAAGTATTTTTATTAATTAACTCAAATTCCTAATACAAAACAAAGGAAAGAATAAGAGATGCACTCAATTAATTTTAAAAATTTATTTTATTCTATTAAAAATAATACAACAGATGAACTATCATACAAACATAACTAGCATTAATCGAAAAAAGAAAAAGAAAAAACATAACTAGCAAATTCATTGAACATACTATCAATAAAAATAAAAATAAAAATTTTTATATCAAAATACTCCGTATTGATCTTGAGGAATAATTGAAGTGTACATGAACTGGCTCAAATGCTTTGGTTAGCCAGATAAAACTTGATTGATTTAAGTATCATTGCTATTAAAATGAAAAACTATTAGTGATTTAATGACAGGACGTATGTTGCTACTTTATGTGGTATATTCAGTGTTCGACAGCAAGTAGCAACCAAGCTTAACGTAGCAAATGATCAAAATTTTGTCTATAAACACATTGGCTTATCCATGATATTACAAGTTGGACAAGCATGAATCAAAGTAGGATTAGTGAAGAACTTTCATAAGCCTCATGCCATACTATACTTTGAAGAGAGAACCTATCATTTTATCACTTTGAAATCATTGACCATTGCAAGTTCATCCCCCCCCCCCCCCCCAACTTTTACTAAAGCAATGGTGACAAACACCTTCCATAGTACCAAAATGGTTGATAAAGAGGGAATGATAAGTTTATAAATACTTGTAATGAGTACCTGCACTCAACATAAAGGCATTAAATTATTCTCTCCCATGGGATGTTAGAATTGATTGACATTTCGAAGGCCATGCTTGGACACAAGTCATTGTGAACAATTGGGTGTCACCTTATCATTGCATTCATTCAATATGTTACACTAAGTGTAATGTGACAAAATTGCTAAAATGTGCCATGCAAGCCTTAGGGTTTCGTAGGCCAACTTGCAATCCTGGCTTATGAGGTGAATCAAGCAACAATTCAACTCTTTGCCCTATTGTGGTTCAGGGTATAGATCAGATTTATTAAATAGGTGGACAATTGGATGAATGTTGGTAATAATATAAAGTAAACGTCATTACTTAAACATCAGCGGGGATAGCTCAGTTGGGAGAGCGTCAGACTGAAGATCTGAAGGTCACGTATTCGATCCACGTTCACCGCAATTTATTTTTATTTATTTCTAATTTCCCATCCTGGCTTACTAATCTCCTATCAGTAATCCTTAACACTCATAACTTTCAAACGTTTGCGTCATTCATTTCCTACCAATAATCCTTACACGAACAGCTTCCTTCTTTAAACGTATGGAAGCGAGATCGATCTCTTACAATAATTTCTCTGCCATAAACTCTAGAAATAGCTTTAATTGCTGAGTGGCAATCTTCACATGTCCTCAGGTTCTTCACAACCCTGATGGGAGAAACCTCTGCTTCACTACTCATCAGACCAAAAGCAACGGCTAGCTTCTCACTATGCCAAGAAACTGCCTGTTCTTTCTCTTCCTCTAATAAATCAAATGAAACTTTATTTACATTAGCAACATAGCCTCCTTCTAGGGCTGCTCTTCTCAACATCTCTTTCAACTTACAATGTATCTCCAGAATTTGAGGATGCAATTGATCATCAATGCGAAATTCATGAACAATGCCACCAACCTCAACCCAACTAGTACCAGGGCTAGTTTCCTTCTTCCCTTTTTCACTCATCAGCTTCCTCACTCCAGCAACATTTTCCCATTGACCAAGAGAAGCATACAAGTTTGACAGCAGGACATGTCCTCCACAGTAATCAATATGATCCCCTTTGGCAATGTGATCCATGATCTGTTTCCCAAGACAAACATCACCATGGACTCTACAAGAACTTAATAGAGCCCTCCATATAACAACATCAGGCTTCATAGGCATACGCTTTGTAACCCCAAATGCTTGTTCCAAGCACCCGGCTCGGCCTAGAAGGTCAATTAAACAGCCATAATGCTCAATCGTCGGTGAAATTCCCCACAACTTTTCCATGCTTTGGAAGGTCAACAAGCCCTCATCCACTAGTCCTGAATGGCTACAGGCATTTAAAACCCCAACAAGTGTGACATTGTTTGGTTTAATCCCTTCTTTTACCATTTGATAGAAAACATCAAGGGCATCCTTGCCAAGCCCATGTATCGATAAGCCTGTGATCATACTTGTCCAAGCGAGCACATTTCTGTCAGATGCTGCATCAAAAACTTGAGTAGCAGAGCCTATTCTCCCACATTTTGCATACATATCAATTAGAGCTGTTGAAATGTTTGAACTCTTCTGCACCTGAGTCTTGTCTAAGTAAGCGTGAATCCACTTCCCTTGATCCAAGGCTCCAATATGAGCACAAGCAGATAAAATGCAGACGAGAACAGTCTCGTTAGGCTTCACCTTATCATCACACAACATGTCATGGAAACATCTAAGTGCAGCAGTATACCTCCCACTACTGACATACCCAGCAATCATAACGGCCCAAGAAACATCATTTCGTTCAGGCATCTCACCAAACAATTCACAAGCGGTATCCATCTTCCCAAGTTTTATATACCCACCCAAAAGACTTGTCCAAGTGAACACATCTCTGTGAAGCATTTCATCGAACAACTTCTGAGATTCATCCATTTTTACAAACACCGAATACATGTTTACCAACGAATTACCTACGAAGATATCAGATTCAAACCCACTTTTTATCACCTGCCCATGAACGCTTTCTCCATAGAACGTCAAGTTTTGATGCGAACAGGACGTGATCACAAAGGTGAAGGTATAATTGTCGGGGGAAGTTGACTTGGGTGCCTCTACCGCGAGCAACCGATGGAAGAGATGAAGCGATTCCCGGGAATTGGGTATTTTGGAGTAAGCTCGGATCATGAGATTCCATAGCAGAATGGGGAGTGAAGGACATGGATAATGATCAAACAAGAAATGTGCGTAACGGAGATTTCCCGAGGAGGTGTAAGAACGTATGAGAGCGGCAATCAGAAAAGAGTCTTCGGCGAAAGCCTGGGTAATGATTTGGGCATGTGTTTGGTAGAGTTGATTAAGCGTTGGGCACTGCTTAAGTAGTTGAGAGAGCTTTGATCGATTTGGATATGGAAAGATAGTTAGACTGAATTGTTTGGAGAATGTACTAATGCTAGTGGATGAACAGAAAGGAAGAGCTGGAACGCTCAAAGGTCTAACAGTTCCTGGAAGAACAGAAGTTCTGAATCCAAAGATCATTTGCATCTGTGGTCTTCCACCCACCATAAGAGAGCTATGATGGACAATGGGATTTAGTTCACTACAACGTTCATGACCTATAATTTTAGCATGACTTCATGGCCGGTATGGTGTTTCTTCATGAAGTGTAAAAACCCCACAGGTGTTGATGCTGTGCATGTCCGCTTCTTGACACATTTAGTCAAAATCCCATGATTAAAGGAAGAACAGGGACTTCAGTAGTGCACGTTAATGGGAGTTCGACCGTTCATTTAATCTCATGAATGGTGCCTAGTTAAAAAAAAAGGGAAAAAAAAGAAAAAAAATAAAGAGTGATGCCTAAAATAAGAACTCATATGAGAACTGAAGAATACAAGAAAATTACTCTCAAAGATATTAGCAGAAATTACTTTTTGAGTAAATGTTTTGCAAAATAATTTGTATTCTTTTGAACAAAATTTACTTCTATATCGGTGAGAAAATATATAAGCCCCAAAACAGGAGAACCTGAAACTATGAACAAAAGAATGGAGTTGAGCAACAAAATCATGTGATCAAAAATCAATGTACTTTAAAATTTTGATGAGGGAGATGAGACCTCGGGAAGGCTAAGCAATCATCTCGTAGGGAATTTTCTAACAATCACCAATGGGCTTCCTTTCTATCAAGCCAACAAGTCCCATTTCTGACTAGCTCGCATATCCTGGTTCTCAAAATCCCCCGTCCATGGACTCATTCGAGGCGGAGTCACTCGCTGAATAAACAGAGAATTGTTGTCAACGTCCGCACCTAAATCTGTTGATCCAGCTCTGGAATTCCTGGCACCTTCTCAAAGTCAAATTAACTTCTAACATTAACTTTTCAAAAAAATCTATCAATTGGATTTTAAAGGAAAAGAATTTGGTACAACGTCAATCGAGAAAAAGGGGAATAAAAACACACACACCCTTTCACATCATAGAGGAGGCAATATGCTGTTAATGCCCATCCCCTTACTTCAGATTCCGAATGGAATTCCATATTCGTCTGAAACTACACCGACTGTACAAGGAAATCAGCCCGAGTTTTAATAAACTATGCAATTGTGCATGTCTGTAATCTCCAAGGCAACTGAGAAGTCAACTTGGTCTTAAGCTTCTGAACGTACATGCCACAGTGAAATGGAAGTAGAAATGTGCTCTATAATCTATCCAGCAGATGGTTATTTCCTTCTTCATGGACACAGATTAGGATCACGTTTGCATCCTCTTAAGGTACACTGGAAATCAATTAACAGGTGAAAGAGTAGGACTTGAGAAGTCAACAAGGTGCACTATGTAACAATTCAAATTATAATATCATATGCATCAGAATTTGGGATCCCAGCCGAGTACATCTGCCAGGCTCTCCACTTCATTGCTTATGGTGACTGATTTGATTTTTGATTCCCCCTTCTGGTACCTGCAGTTGCTACTGGTAGTAGCTATTTCTCTTTCGTCCTCTTAACTGATCTAGCCAGTGTTCAAGGTCACAAATCGATTCTATCTGGTTCTCAAGACCTTCAAGGATTGCATGGCGCCCTTACTGCAGTATTGATGCTTGACATTGCAAAACCAGCTCCAAGTGGGTCCACCTTCTTATATGAGTTCCCTGCTTTGATTATGTTAGTTTTCTGGATGTGATTAGTGTTATACTGATAGCAACTGACATTACTCAACAAATCCACGGCAAACATTAACTTTGACACACTAGGGAGGAAGAAATGAAAAATCCCCCTTTGCCCAAATGAGATTTTATTTGATGTATACACTGTTTCCTATAGTCCACCTATACAGTAGTTTCCTGCCCAATAATCCCCCCTGTTCAAATTTGAGACCCTTCCACGTCATTCCTATATAAGTCTTCGTATCCAACCAAACTAAACTACAAAACAATCAAAAAAATAAAAACTATTCAATATATACAAGGACTCCAATTGTTAAAGAGAAGAAAAATGGAGACACCCCAGGAAGAATAGGCGTTTATCATATGCCAGCTCTGGGAACACATGTTGTCAAGAAATTGCCCTTACTGTTCAGAGATTCTTAGACGCATCTTGCTTTGTATGCATTCCATCCTTGAAGACGGTATTCTCTAGCAGCATCAGCTGGGCTAGCTGCCTTGACAATTCCACGGCCAACAATTATGATGTCACTTCCTCTATCATGGATGACCTGAAATGTCAATGCATAGTGCAAATCTGACAGTTAAAAAAATTTGTAAACCCGGGGGTGGGGGTGGGAGCATTTATGCATGGCCATCCACTTTCTTTTCAAATGAATTAATAGGAGGATCCAAACTAAACAGTGTGAGACATTGTCAAATAATACATGACTGAGAGATGTAGATCAAGAAAGTAGCATTGTAGTATGGTCCTATGCTGCTCTTCTTTTTTTTCTTCGCCTATACACTCTAGCCACTGGAGGATAGTACTTATCCTTTTTTCTTCTTCTTCTTCTTCTTCTTTTTTTTTTATATTTTTTTATATTTTTTATAATTCATCCAAAAAAAAAAATTAGTGTCGTCAGACTGAGAAAATTCTTCTCATTACCATTCACCAAAGATTTTACTTGCTCTAAACTGGCAGCACCATTGTAGTTAAGACCTTTTGGACATCCAATAATACCTCTCTGGGATTCCAAAAGTTGTATCAAGATGACACTGCAGATGAGTCAGGGGAGGAGGGAAGAATAAAATGACACCTCAGAAACCTCATTAACAGTTGTGCTCATATTCAAGATTCTTCCCATTTTGAGCCATTAGTTTTAACTCCTTTTCCCATTCCCCTACATTCTCTACTGCTGAGCACACATACCATCAGGCACTGATATCTAATCACAGCTACTGAAGCCAAAAGATATCTACAGTAACAAACATCATGGATAAACATTGAAGACTTAAGGTTACCAAAATGTCATCGAGGTGATGCCTGGTCAACCACACTATAAGAACAGGTCAGCTTACAAAGTGAGAGTTGGGAGGCTACACAAAATTGTCGCAGGAACTCAAGGCAGCCAATTTGGCTAGCTGAACATTCAGTAAATATCTGTACTCTTGCACTTTATTTTATTTTATTTTCTGGTCCTATCGTATTACCAATTAAAGATATATTTTTAATGTGTAACATGCCAAATTCAGGCAGTGTTTTCTGCCAGTCACAACTCACAAGCCCGGGTAAAGAAGGGTTAGTACATTAGCCTGGCAGCTAACACTATAAAATTAAAAATAAAATGGAAAACCTGGCCCAAGCCTTTCTACATAGATTCAACGATCTAATATTGTAAACACTATGCCGGGGGGGGCCGGGTGGGGGGTGGAGGGGGGAACTCCAATATATGTTGGATAATCTTTCCCTACTTTTTGTTCATTATACATAAATGTTGCTGTATCAACAATACTATCAGAAGTTGCTAAGAAAGGGCCTAGCAACTATGGACCAAAGCTTTCTACCCAAAAAAAAAAAAAAAAAACTATGGACCAAAGCTTTTACCAAGAAAAAGGAAAAACTATGGACCAAAGCTTGGTCCAGTAGGGTACTTGTGCAATGTCTGTGCACCAGATACCCGGACTACCAAGTACCCATTTCCCAGGTATTTTGTTGAAACTGATTTCGACATGCAGGCACAAGGAATTGTAATTACTCTCCCTTGAAATGTTAACTTATTTAACTTGGATAGTGCTCCAGCTAAACCCATTTTATTTTATTTTTTTGGGGGTGAAACAACTAAATCCATTTTAGCTAACCTCCAAATCCCTCCCCTCCAAAATTAAAGAAGATTAAAAAAAAAATATATATATATATATATAATAGGGGAGATTACCTGACCAATTAGCATCAGCAATACATGAAGCTAGAGGCATCTAAGATGAGGAACAAAAAGTACAAACAGTGAACTGAACTTACAGAATAAGGAGCATTGTACTGCTGACCCAGTGCATCACCTCCAGTTACCATTTGAACACCAGGGGTCAAATGGACAAATGCTGGATTTACTGGTCCCCGCTGCCATGATGCTGGATTGACAGAGATGAAGCCAATTACAAAATCTGAGTGATCGTAAGCAATTTTCACTGCAGCAGCGGTGTAGTCTCCTTTGGCAAGATTGCCAGCTGAACTCATTTCTGCAAGCAGCAGTATGCCTCTACCACGAGGCAAACCCTAGATGTAGTTACAAATTCAATTCAGCACCAGTGACAGGTAGACTTTCTAAAGGGAAATTGAAATTGCAACGTCGCTAGTCATTGAACATGATAGTGCAAACATTTATGAAATGCACACCTTCCGTTTCAGACCATCAACAATTCCAGGACCGGATATTATATGAGCGTTAACTATATCAGCCCAATCCAGTATATGATAAACACCTCTGTACACAACGGAGCCAGATATATCAATCAAGACATGGAGGACCACACAGTGAGATTATTTTCCTTTTGGAGGTTTGGGGAGGGAGGAATCATACCCTTCATATTGCATAGACGCAGTGTTTCCGATATCGGCAAACTTACGATCTTCAAAGATTAAGAAGTTGTGCTTTTCTGCAAGCTTCAACAGAAACAAGCCATCAGCTATTATCTAGCGATGATTTCATTATCAACACTTTAAGGCCACCAATTTTCTCATAGTCTAGATGATTTATCATGGAAATAGATACAAGTGTTTAAAAAATGACAGTATCGATTATCAACTTCTGGGGGTTAAACCCTAAAGTAATGGTGGTTAGGGTATTGCATTCGTTGCTCCAGATTTAAGTTCATTCAGTTAGAGCGCTACAACAACACTTTATTGCAGGCATTACAACAAAACCCTTACCCCTTATATAACAATAGCCTAAGGATCAAGGGTCCAAGCCTCATTGGAACCAAGCAAAAACAATTTGATGCCTTTAAGTTCTGTAAAGTCAGTACAAAACATTTTTTGAGGCCAAGAAATCTAATGACCATAGCAGCCAAGGCTATACCCATGCTATATGGTGTGGAACACTTTCTGGCCTTTCTTGAAGACAATGGACACTAATTTGTCTGGTCTGGTCAACCACTTAAGAGGTGTGCATATAGCAAAGTAAAAGCAGTAAATAACTGCGGATGTCCTTTGAGTAGAACCTCTTATCCTCCCATACAGTTAGTGGAAGACTCCCAACTATTAAGAGTGACATCAATAGTGTAAATGCTATTTCTCCACTAGTTGGCCAAGAATGCAGCAACAAGTGTCCTGCCTGGTAGGGCTTGTCACCACAACCTTCAAATGGCTAGTAGACTGTGTTCACAATATCGTTGTGACAAATAGTTGTATCAAATAGTTGGTCCAGTGAGGCAGTTTAAAGCCATGGGAAGCAACTAGCTGGCATTAACTCCGATTAGTCAAGGGCCTACAGGCCACTTAACCCCTAAAAATCATAAGCTTTACTTGGAACAATAAGAAGAGAACCAGAGAGATGTGACCCTCAACCCCTTCGGTGTGTATGCATCGTGGTGCAATGTCAGTGCTTTATTAATACTTCTGAACTTTGAAGAACAGTACATGTATGTTGTTCCCCGCATGCACTGGAATAATTTTCCTTCCCATGCACAACGTATTAGTATACATGATATATGGGTTTCATAATTGTGTGCACTAAAACTGACATTAGTTGGGCTGAGGCGTATGGAAAGAAACATGAAGAAGTAAAATGTTCAAGGTTTGGGACACACCGTACGAAGCTGAGAACCAAAATCTGGAGTAAAATCACGCAATATATCGACATGGGTCTTCAACAGGCAAATCTCTGGTCCAACCTGTCAACATATTCAGCACAGCATCAAAGACTAAAGATTTTTCTAACATTGGTGTTGTTAATGATCGAAAAGCCCAAGTGGATGAAACTTCGTACTAGTAGAAAATGAAAAAAATAAAATAGGAAATAAAGTAATTGCCATACGCCGTAAAGAATTGGTGAACAAACTCGTTTCCATTTTAGATGAATAAAAGGCCTACTTCAATTTAGGAACAATTCCAATAAACAGGACAAATCTTTAGCAGTACATAAAAGACGAATTTTTCCAGTGAAGATTATTGAGAGAGTAGAAAACCTTGTCCGCAAGGGCAAGCAACTCTGCAGTAGTTGAAACATCAGCAGCCAAGCACAAATTGGTCTCCTTTGCATCCATCACCTCAAAAAGCTTCTTTCCCATGGGATTCTTTGCCATTTTCGCTTTTTCAGAATACGTAAACCTAGGAGTCTCTGGCGCTACCGCTGGCAGTGGGAGAGAGACCCTTCTATTCTGTTCTAAGAACAATTTTACCATCTTCTCCGTCTCCTCAGAAACTCGACCATTCTTTCTCAGAATATCCATCAATTCAGTAATCTTAATCATGGAATGCAATTGAATCCCGTTAGCAGCGAGGTTCTCTCTCCCGCCTTGTTCTCGGTCGATGAGAACAACAGCATCCGTGACCTTCAACCCCAGAGCTCTGAGAGGAAAAGCCGTCTCAAGCACTGATGCCCCACTGGTGACGAGATCATCAACAATTAGACAGGTTTGGTTTTCTTTGAAAACGCCTTCGATGGCTTTCCCGGTGCCATAGTCTTTGATCTCCTTGCGTCGCATCAGCATTGGGAGGTCGTTGGAGACGGAGAAGCAGGTGGCGATCGGGAGAGCGGTATAAGGAGCTCCGCAGATAAGGTCGAAATTAGTGGTGGAAGGGACAGTAGAGATGAGGAGTTGAGAGATTTCGCGGAGGAGAGAAGGATAGGAGACAATAAGGCGAAGGTCGATGTACATTGGAGAAGATATTCCCGATTTGAGCTTGAAATTGTGGAACTTCACTGCTTCGATGCCATGGAGTTTCAGAATCAGAGACTCCATCGATGCCGTTCCCCGTCTCTTTCTCTTCTCAATTCTCTCGCTACTGAGAGCCGAGTAATGCAACTGACACATTGGCTGCCAAACCGCCGTTTAACGAAAAACTAACTTTCTCTATCCGTATCCGTATCCATACCCGTACCCGAACCGGATGCGCCTACCCGTAACTCCAAGTTCGTGTGGTTCCAGGTACTGTCACGCAGAGGTTGCTTTTTCCGATGCTTTATGACTATAAAAATATGAGTTTTATAGAAAGTAGACGATAGATTTCACCCAAATTTTTTTATAATATATTTCTGTATAGACCCCCTTATTTTTGTTGTCAAGTTGGCCCATCAGGAGATGATCCAAACTCATTTTCTCTTCCTTGACAAACCGTTATTTTTTCGTTAAGACTTCAAATCCTTAGGGGGACTGCTAAAACAAATAAAATAAAAAAAACCTCATTTCCACTGAGAAGAACCAATCTACTAACCCTCCCTCCATTGGCTTATTATCCATTTTTTTTGGCTGAAAAGATCTGTTTACGGTTGAAATCCATAAATTGGGTTTTCAGATTCACCAGGACCTTAGGTTTAGCACTATAAAGGGCATCTTTAAACAATATTTCATTTTCCATACTCCTAAATTTATAAATATTAACAAAGCTCAAAAAGATAATAAGGGGGAAAAAATGACTTAGTATAATTGTTTTAATTAATAACTCAAAATGGGCAAAAGAAGAGACAATACAAAAAGAACTAGGGAGTATGGACCAGACAGATGAAAGATTCAGAGACATTAAAAACAATATCTGGGTACCAGCCATTGGTAATTCTGGGAAGCAAATGGATTTTGAAACTAACATAGCATAAACAATAAGTTGGTTATATCCCATCATAAATGCGTTTTTAGATAGTTCAATTCTTACATTTACAGTGTTATTATCAGAACTTGTCCAGTTATCTCAACAATTCAAAGACGTAATTAAATGAACTGTTTCGAATTTTATAGACTTATAAACAGACTAGACTTCCCACTGAGATTGAATTTGATACTAGAGCAAATGATAATTACCTTTGCAAAAGAATAAGTAGTAGGGGAGGGAGAGGCTATTTACAGACGGAGAAAAAATGAGCTTCATAAAGATAATGTTGATAACTTAACTCAGAGGCCAACTTCAATGAAATTGTTCTCAACTCTATAAACCAAGTATACCTCTCACAAAGAAAAGAATGATCACTAAGCAAACCAAAGATGAAAATTATTGAGTCAAACTGATATCAAAGCCATAAACCTCCACGCTACTTGCTACCACTTCTTGTGGGTTTGAAGTGAGGGAAGAGATCTAATACATGCTCTGGCATAAAGTCATGCCGCGTCAGGATTCCGACGATCGGTGGCCTCTGCAAGTTGAGGGATAAGCAAGTCAATTTGCTAGCAGTTCACGAATAGTAGCATATAAAACATATCAGGTGTGTGCGTGTGTGAGAGAGAGAGAGAGCTTACATCTGTAGTTTTTGGTACCACGCACATATGTCTAAGGCCAAGCTGCCTAAAGAGCAGCTTAGCTTTGGCCAGAGACATGGTCTCCACAACTGTATAAGGAGATGCATTAGTGATTGGATGCAGATCAACGTACATCTCCATATCCTCCGGTTGAAGGTCCAGGTCCTCAAGCTTTAACCCCTTACCTGATCCGGCCTTGGCAAAATCAAATGCATCAAATCTCCGTGGTATCTCAACCCCACTCAACACTCTCTCTTGGGAGAAAACTCTCCCCTTCAGTAGCACAAGCAAATGGGACTTCAGCACAAGGCCAACCAATTCTGGTGCATCACAGAAGGGTGGCTCGTCAATCACTGGGAAACCATTGTGTCCTGTCATTTTCAAAGCATGTATGATATTTCCCACCTTCTCGACACCAGAAAAAGTGATTAATGGACCTGACACAACATCCCCTGCGACTAAATGCCTCATATAAGGTTCTGCATGGGCTTCCAGGAAAGGGAAACCCTTCATTTGCACTATTTGATCATAAACACCCTTGTTGAAGCAATCTGCTACAGTTTTTGAGATTAGCAAAACTAGCATCATCAAGGGAAGCAATAAAAGATCGTTGGTGAGCTCCAGTAATATGACACAAAGAGACACTGTCATCCTCATGGTGCCACCAAGGAAGGAGGCAGCTCCAAGGAGGGCAAATAGACCAACATCGAGGTCAGAGACAGACCCAATAAGGGTTCCAACCAAGCGTCCATAGGTCGCTCCAGCGAGTATGACTGGGATAAAGAGTCCAGATGGGACAGCGATGCCATAAGTAATAATGCCCAGGCAATAAATAGCAGCAAAGAAAATGAGTAAGGTGGACACTTGAAATTCATTCTCAGTGCCAGAGCTAAATAGATTACGAATAGCATCATCATTCGTGTTGAGGAAGAGGGAGGCGAGGTCATTGTAATAGCCTGAGGGGCACTGGAAGTTCTTGAAGTTCCCAGATCGACCTATTGTGGGGCATGACTCTTGCAAATCAACAGGGCAGGGTCTGCACTTTGCCAACCATGGAAGTCCGAATGAACAGCATGAGGTCAGGAGGGAGACAACAACGACAAGGATCACTCTAAATAGAGCACCTTTCCTGCAATCACTCACCATCATTAGCACTAAGACCAAGCACAATAATCACAGAAGGTAAGGGGAAAATGAAGAAAATGGTCTAAGCGGCTCCCATGCCACATACTGGCAATAATGTTTTCTGTTTGATGTAAACAAACTTTCAGTAGTGCATCATAATGATGTTTTCAAACTGCCATCTCCAGAATCTGGAGATGGGACTCAGGCAACCCATATATGTGGTAGGATAACAATATGATCACAAGTAAGTTATGTGGACTTACTCATTGATGATGCTGTAAGTACGCAAAACCTTGTCTACAAGATAATTGTAGAGGCTTCCAAAGATCCCTCCAATAGTTCCAAGAATAATTACTGCTAATAGGTCCGGAGTGCTATATGTTGCCTTTGATGAACTGACGTCAAACATGATCAGTCCTCCTTGCCCAAAGAGGCCGCAATTTCCACTGCGGCAAAAATCTATAAAGCCTCTCAACACTACTGCCACTACAGCAGTAGTGAAAAATGTTCTCCAGAGAAGAGCACTCCTCCACCTGCAGAACATACAAGGAGAAAGGCAAGGAAATCAGTCTCAAAATCTTATTAACCTGATTGACATAAAAATTTAAACAAATTTTGGTGAATAACAATTTCAGCAGGCACTGAGACAAAAGCTGTAGCCTTAAGGACGCATCATTTACTGTGGTCATGCTAAAAATATATGCTACATTAAGACTGGTTTGGCAGAACAACTGGGTACAATGGAATGCCGAAACATTTAATAACCAGAGTAAGAAACAGCAAAGGGAGAAGGATATGATCTGCTTGGGCATTATATTTACCCCCCAAACTGGAACAGATCCTTCTCCCAGTGCATTTCCTGAATCCTGGTCATCAAATGTTTCTGTTGAACAGAAATGCTCTGCCTTCTACATGTAAAATAACAAAAATAATCCCCAAGCAGAAAAGATCCTTCTTGTCATGCTGTTTCCTCAATCTCGGTTGTCAAATGTTTCTGTTGAAGAGAAATCTTCTGCCTTCCATTGTAATGAAACTCAAAAAAAGTGGCTAGCTATTTCAAGATTCTTGCAGCAATAAGCAAAGACTGTACATGTGATCAGCTAAGAAGAATTAAATCCTGATAGCCAGTAGAATTGTCATCTTCCTTTCTCTTCCATTCAATTGGAAGATCAGTTAACATTGTCTCATCCCTCCTTTCAATTCCAATTTTTCAACTATTCCTTTTCTCTAACTGGCTTAATACGATGGATGCATGTTCTTCCCTCCATAAAGAATGGAAACAGCCATTTTCAATGGTAAACTGCCTATGTGTACTGTGGTTCAAGGGGACACAAATTCATAAGGTTCTGAGGATAGGAAAAATTACTTGGTTGGCTGTTCTTTCCCCTGATGTAGATCCATTCGCTGGACTCTAATGAACAGCTTAAACAAGGGTCAGTTGCTGGTCTTTATTCTCCTGCAGTATCGTAGTCAGTGAAGGGATCTATATCATCCCCCTTCTTTTCTTTTTTACCTTTTTCATTGCTAGGAACCAAATATAAAAAGAAGAAAACTATGTCTACAACAAAAGAATAGTAAAAAAGGACTTGATGTCAGTGCTAGATTTTTTATTTGAGACCAAATCTTTCCAAAGCAGTTGGAACTTGGAATTGGATTCTAATTGTTCGATATCTGCATGTTTGAGGATATATTGATTTTTCTAACATATAAAGAGATATATAAGTAAAATGAGGAATTGTACATCATCATTTTGTGGAAATGGAACACCTTGCCCTGAAAGACTGCTTCCTAATTTTTAAAGTGAATTCTCACTCCACGTGAGTGAAGAGCATCCAGACTCATTTCCTGGTGTAATTTAATATGATGGAATAGGATGAAATACACTGATACATAGACATGGCAGCAAAGAATTACAAGCATTCACACAAAAAGTGGGGAACCAAGGGAGGATGAGGGAAGTAAATGACAAAAAGATAAGAGTGAGGAGATTACCATGAAGCTGCTTCTTCAAGGGCAAACAGAACTCCACCAACTGGGGCACGGAAAGCAGCAGCAACTCCAGCAGCTGCTCCACAAGTGATCAAGTCCCTACGATCCCGGTCATTTTTAAAGTATCGGAGTGGTCTCCAAGTCAAGTGATACTTGTGAGACCCACCTTGCCCAAGTAAAGAGGCTATGCAGGCTCCTGTATGGACCATAGGTCCCTCCTTACCTAAAACAAATCCAGCAGAGACTCCAAAAATGGAACCAAAAATCTGCAGACAAACGATGGTCCAGTAAGTTGTACACGGGAGTTAAAACTGGGAATCTATCAAAACATAAGTTTAGTCATCAATTAATTGCATACATGCTTCATTGCAATATTATGGAATAATTATCATGATGCAAGCGAATTAAGACATCTATTTGCTTATTTTTCTGGTTATCCTTCAGGTGCTTTTTTTTTGGGGAACTCATTTTCCAGGTATTAGAGTACATATTACTATCATCTGGAATACAAACAATATCTTTTAGTTTATGGGTTTAAAAAACCATGTCTTTTAGTTTATGGGTTTAACTTGTTATCAACGTGCTGGTGACATCTGATGTTTGTAACCATGTGTCATTTCTACCACATGGCAATTCAATGGAGCTGATGTACGAGAAAACCCTCTAGTCCCTATAGATCTAAGTTTTATCCCAGTTGGAGTTGCCACAATCTATCTTACAGAATGAACCACTCAAAATTGAGTACCATGAGAGGTTCCATAGAACTATAAAGACATAAATGGCATAGTATGCTATTATATAGAAGGGGAAATAAGTAATGAGTATGAGCCTAAAATTCAATATGGGTTAGTCCAAACCATTCCTAGGTATCCAATGATCAAATTTGCCATGCCATTCTTCCAAATGAGAATAGGACCCACAGTGACAATATACTTTTCATGGGTGGTGACATTAAGATACTCCAAGTAATTTAAAATTTATATTTCAACAAAACGCATTGATTTGAGTCAATAGAAGAACGTAGCTTGAAAATACAAATAAACTCAATGCAGTCAAGTCAATATGACACTGTCCGTTTTTGCTGACCCCATTTAGTTTGAAGAAAGCTGAGTTGAGCTGATGTTGTCTTCTATTTGTACTAGCATACCTTTAATAATTGAACAAGTAGCAACTTCAAGGTAAAACATTAGCATATAGGTGCCGTTAAAACGAACACTAGGAAATCACGATTTGAAGCAGAAAAAAAGCGAATACACACAGATTTAATGTGGTTCACACACCAATGTGGTGTGCTACATCCACGGACGAAGACGAAGAGCTTTCCACTATGTAGAAGAAAGAAACAATGGAGATCTCACAACTAGTCCCCAAGAACAGCGTTATAAGAACTCTCACCCAAACCTTGAATTGAAAAATCCCCAAATCCCTCAAATTATCTCGTAGGTGAACATAAGGTACATATATAGACTCCAATCAAGTAATTGATCAATTGGGTCGGGTTGTACCATACCACGGGGACTACGCCCCCGCACCCCCTCCATACAGACAGAGATTAGTGATGGGGTGCGAGTCCATCTTCGAAGTTGGGTACAAGAATTCAGGTCACAACACAATAGGTACTCAAATGATTATGAATGGAAATGAAACAATTTTGTTCAAATGCTTCAGTGTCTAGTGAACTTAAATTGTATAAACTTCCACCAATTTTAATCAACTCCTAGAATTATGAACCCTTGAATTTTCAATCAATTCCCAAAGTCAACATCTGAAACTTACCAGGAAAATAGCATTGGTTAGGGACTGCCCCTAATTTCTTTTGCTCCATTTTCAGATCTGCATGCAATATTCTTGGCTGTCAGCCTCTTCCCCCCCCCCCCCCCCCGGGATTATAGGTTTCTACGTTGAAAGAAGCTTGCAATCCCATTTAGGGAGATCTGATTATTTAAGGTATTTTAAGTCATACTAAACATTGTTTGAAACTTTGAGGTCCATTAGAGAGGCAGGAATCAATGACTATATTTTAACTGACTTTTGAGCTTTCATTCAGTGATCATTCAGTGATGTGCTTCAGAGTTTGAAGCTTTTTCCTCTCCCCCTTTTGACTTTGTATATACACCAACCTGATCCTATTTAGACTGGCTATAATCATTCTCTTCAAAAACCTACAGGTTCCAAGCCATCAAATGCACCAATATACTGCAAACAGGAAAGCCTTGCAAACTAGCCTGAGAGCACCAAATCATCTCTATATTCTCATCTTTCCATACCGGGGCTCCCAGGTTATCAGACAGAGCACAGTTCATTGTCTCTACGTATCTACAATGGAGGAATGGCTTTCTTCAAATCAAGGATGAAGATCAAGGTTGGTTTCAACCAGCCAGAAACTAAGATTTAGCCAAGATGTGTCAAAACCCGGGAATTTTGGGTAAAGCTCGACATATGTAGGCCAGTCGTCACTTGTTGAAACCATCAAAACTATGGGAATTTCCGAAACTATATCAGAACTTGCCAAAACTGCTGAAACTGGGTTGGTTAAAATTGGTCATAAGACTCATAACTTGGCTCCTATTGACCGAAATTATCTGAAATTTCTGAAATATTGGTCAAAGCTACTGAAGTTTCCAAGATATTATAGAAACTTTTCAAAACCTGGGACTTTTAAAACTAACCCAAGTTTCGTCAGGTTCCAAGATTTTGGCCCATCTCAGTAGAGACTTGAACCATGCTTTGAATGTGAACTGTACACTTGCACTATACAAGTCATCTATTTGATTCCTTGAGAACTTCAACCTTATCTTCCAAGTGATCAAAAAGTTGCCACCTTACCACACCAACTACCAGATCCTAAAGAGAAAAAAGAAAGAGGGGTTGATTGGGTAAGAAATAAGAAAGTGATTACCACCACCAGGGAAATATGACCTAGCCATTCATCCGAAGAGTCCTGAAGCAGACTTGCCAACAACTTTCTGTTTCCTTCAATCCATTCATAGGAGTACTGAACTAAAGCCTCCTCCTTTCAGGCAAACATATTCCCTGAAACTGCATACAAGTGACACATCACAAAAACATCAAGTCTGCATCTATTAGCTATTCCACATATCCACCATCTGTCACAAAGACAAAAGACCCTTCACTGGGTATGCTCTTCCAGTCTTCCTCTTTAATGCTTCACTGCTGTAAATTACCCTTCCTCCTGCATCCAAAACCTACACAACTGTTTTCTGATAAATAGATGGTAATGGCTCTATTGGGCCTTTAACAGAGATCTCCCTTTTCCCACTAAAAGAATTCACGTATAGCTTCTCAAGTCTGTAAGGTAATATTCATTATAAAAGTTCGATGAAGAACCGTATCTCTTCAAAAGCCAGACACCAAAGGAAAAGATTTATTATTTTTGTTTTCAAAAAATGAATAATTTTTTTATTTTATTTGTCATCTAGAGAAAAACCACTTGAAATAACTTTAAGATTGACATGTTTATGGAGCACGATGTTGGCAATTGAAAAAAGAACAAGTGTATAAAATGGGTTTAAATCTAAGGATCTTGAGATGTAAAAGGCCACTGATACAGAACTAGAGAAAAAATTCATTTCCTGGAAATTAGAGAAAGCATCACTGGACACAGAGAGAGTATGACAAAATGGAACAACCCAACCAATGAAAAGGATTGATCCCTTTTCGGTTGAAGAAAACTGAAGGACAATGGCATGATCAAGAAAGACGTCAGTGGAGTGGTTGGAAGAAATAAAGGATTTAGGATCTAAAAGAATATGGGGCATGAAAACCGTTAGACATTGTTTCATGCAAAAGTTTGAACCACTAGGAGGCGATGTAAAAGCAGTTCCACGCACATGCTGGCCACTATCACATGGTCCTTATGCATGACCAAGATCACATGGTACCGACATAGAAGAAATGTTGGGGGAAAACAAAAGCTTTCAATGCACTTCTCAAGGGTAGAACACATGACCTCCCTGCTATGATACAATGTTAGAAACCATTCCACTTAACAGCTTGAACTATTAGGTGAGAGCAGCTAAAATTATACATCAACAGAAACACGCAGGGTAGGACAGTCTAATAGGGCTTGTCTGTCACTTCAACCAATCTGACTGGCAAAAGTCAAAGCTTTGTATATTTGTAAGGTGATCTTTTAAAGCAGATATTTTTACCCCTGTCATTTTCAAATCTCAAGGGCAACTACTCATTCAACTGTGCATAATGCTTTGCAGTCCCTATGACAAGAATTCCATCCAAAAATTTTGTCTGTGTCTGAAAAATGCAAATCAGAGCAAGATATGATCCATTTTGACAAACATACCATTTCTTTTTCTGAAATTTGACTACAATATATAATTTTTTTTTCTTGGGGAAGACTATTCAAAAGTACATAATGAATAGCAGAAACCAGAAAGCTACAAATTTTCACACTAAAATTAGGAGAAAGCCTGAAACCTAATGCAAAAACTTTAGGTTCTATGACTATCCCAATATATTCTACAGAGTTGAACAGTAGAGATTCAAGGAATCTCGCACCCCCCCAAAAAAAAAAAAAAAAGAAAAAAAAAAAAAAGAAAAAGGCACAACGATTCTTGAATGACATGTGGTTAAAACTAAGCATCAACAATTTAATCCAAATAAACAATATGAATATAAAGAAGCATAAATCAATGAAAAGCATTTAAAAGAAAGAAAGGGTTAAAAAAAGGGAAATACAAAGAGACTTCCAACATCAAAATATTTCTTCTGCACTTTCATTTGTTAAAAGGATATCAGCATAGCACAAGAGACCTGTATATTGGAACTCACCTTTACAAAGAGAGTAACTGGAGCTAAAATGGAATACGCATCAACACCATTGAGATAGGCTTTCACTTCAGGTATGCCAGACCCAGCTGCTGCAGGAGCTATGTATGCACAGAGAGCTGCAGCAACAGCTGCTAAAACCACATTGGAACCAGCAAATGCTAAAAATGCCTTGAAATACCTGCACTAGAACCAAAATTGTAGCCACAATTAAAAGAATCAGACGTAGTGAAATTGCATTTCTGCAATATCAACATATGCCGATATGCATTGTTAAAATGATTTTTGATCTGATAACATAACTGTTCAGAGTGTGTCAATATTTATATTGACAAAAACAGTGTATCTTTGATTACTTTGGGGAAAAGAAGGGGGAGGGGTGTGATATCATGCATCTAATGATCTAAAACCTATTTGAGATTGCAGTTCCATGAACTCATTACGGTCATGTATTTTTCTGAAGAAGTTTAGGGCGAGAAGTGCTTAGGCAAATCAGATAGCTTGAAGTCTTGAAATCAGGTGCTCGACTGACTCAACTGATATGGCATGATCCCAAAACGGTGAGTGTTTTTAAAGTGGAGAGAGATAGCTGACATAACTTATCCGTGCCCTCTATCAATACCTTCAGGGTTTCCCTGTGAATCCTTTAGTTAGTTAATACCTAATACCATTAGTTTCTAAACCAGTATAAACAAAATCTAAATTGTTCACCATCCTAATGTCATTGCTTACACAGTTGACGAAATTCATAAACTAAAAATCTGATATAATTAGTGAAGATATAGTCTTCAAAATAGAAAGAGAGATCACAATTTTTGCAATCCCTAAGCTGTTCTGATTCCTCCTTCACTTCTTTTAATATATATCATCTTTTTAAAAAATTTCATTCATGTTGTACTAACTATTAGAATACAAAGTATATACTGAAAGCAATCTAAGCATTCACTTCCTGCTCCTGCACTAGCTGTTAACAATAACATCAATGGATTATTTTTGGAAGTCCAAATGACACAATGATGGAGAGCTTGAAAAACATAACTTTATATACTGAATGATCGGAAACTTTGGATCAAGCAGAAGGCTCTTTAAGTTAAGGTTTAACTGTAAAGGAACAATTCTGAACAATTCTGACTACTCAATACTTCTCTGTTAAAGTTCAAAACCAGGATTTTTTTTTTTGGGTAAGATTCAAAACCAAGATATGGATACAAATCTTTTATACCATTTCATCTGACTCATGTATTAGTATCAACTCCCCTTTCACAAATCCAATGGTTTCTAAACACCAAGTGGGCAACCTCATTAATTCACAACACTTTTAACATAGGCATATCAAAGAGCTACTTTGTTGCCTTTTTGTACCCAACTTCAACAAAATTACTATATTTCCATTTCATAACAGAAAAAAGAATACAAACTCACCCAAAATTGTTTGATATGTTTTCTCTTTTCCAATTGGAGGATGTAGATCACATAGTTGGGCTAATAAACAGGATCTCACAGAATGTGCAACAGTAGATTTCCCTTACTCTCATATTTATGTAACTGAATGTGTTCAATCAGATCATCACAACCTACCACTCATTCTCTCTGTCTGAAAAAATTATGAGAACTCCAAACCTACGTTTTTATGATTCTAGCACACGATATAGATTGAATGGCCAAGCACCATCACATCACTGCAGTCTTCTTTTTTTTACCCAACATGCACAAAAAAAAATATCAAAATACAGCTGCCTTAAAGTGCAATTTATGTAGAAGTAACAACAAAACGTATTCAATGAAACACTGTTGTAGCATTTTGAGAGGCGTTAGGCTTACTTTTTATCAAGCAAGAGATTGCTAGTGAGTAGCAACTTGAAACCTGCTATGTTCTCGACTGCAAGGTTGTTAAAGAAGCCAACAAGCCCTGTAGCTAACCCTATAAGAAGTGCAAGAGTCCACTTGAGGAAAATGTACTGAAATATCTGAGCCTTTCTCCTTGATCTCCAGTCCTGCTTGAATAGATCATTTTCAATAATCCTGAAAATAGAAAGCAAAGGAAAAGTAAGAAAATTGTTACTATATCTACTTCACATTGCTTTGAACTTAGAAGAATACATGAAGCATTGGGAAATAGCAAAAAGAATGAATCAGACATTGTGACATTGCAAAATTTGATAACCCATCTCAACCATAAGCCCCCTATATATGGGGATCTTTCACTTGATTTACAAGCCCTTGTTCTTCAAACGCATCAAACAATTCTCTCATCATCAGTCAAACGGTCAAACATCTGGCTTATCCAATTGAACTGAAATTAATGCATGAGTGGATGAAGTGTTGTCCATTAAGTTTCAAAATGGACCAACATTGTTAAGTCGCAGATGAATACATCTAGGAGGGATATCAGCTAGGGTGTAGCCACTTTGAGTGCTATTCAATCTAATAGGAGACACATACTTTCGAAGGCTCTATTATGTCAAGCCAGCTTGTCATGGTCAAAGTGGAAACTTTCTTCAGGGGTAAGAAAGCGAAGTTCTCTATGTATATATTTGTGAATGTAAATCAAATACCCATGTTGGATTGCAATTTTTTTTTTCAATGTTTTGCTATGCGGCAGGCATTGTTCCCGTGAGTCTGTGTATTACAGATTCGCAGATTTGCTGATTAATAATTCGGAGTGCCCTGGAATTCCACATGCTTATAATGATTTACATGGGTGAATTTGGTGGAATTCCTTTTTCCCCTCTCAATTATGCCACAACATTCAGACTTTCTGTTTCCTGGTGGCTGTGTTCAGATAAAATATTCCAAATTATGAACTTCAGGATCGAGGCAAGTTCACTGGGGCAGCCCCAAACAACAGAAAGCCCATTAATTGTGTCCGTGACTCTACATGAAGTATGAGTAAACATTGTCACAGTGCTTCTGCCCATAGCTTGTGCCTATAGCTTGACTCTAAAGGAGTTCAAGGCACCAATCATCAATTAGAAGGTAGACGATATCACAGCTAATATGCAAATATGAATATGGCCAGTTAATAAAGCTTACTCGTTATTCATCCAAAAAAAAAAACTTACTCGTAATCAAGGCTCTCAATTGGGCAGACATTAGCACCAACGATGGCAATCTGAGAGGTAGTATTCATCCTCCTCCTAAGGAGTGGCTGCCTGATCATAGCATCCTTCTCCGAAATGTCCGAGCGACTCTCCCCGTCCCTCACATCAATAAGTAGTCCTTCGCTTTCAATGTCATTCAGATCTCCTCGTTCCATCTCGGCCCCAGCAATTTTTACGAAGTTCTGCAATTTCTTTCTCAGCTACAGCAACCCTCTCTCCTACTTCATCTGTTCTGCCTGCAGAAAACAAAAATACAGACAAAGAAGATCTTTTGAGGATTCCTGTTGACAACACTTTTCAATCGCTTCCAATTGGAGCAGGCTGACGTCTCAAATTCAACATTCCTAATCGTTAGAATGGAATCATCAGCTTACTGCTGTCGAGCTAATCATATGCCAGAATGGATTCTAATCCCATTAAATAATGCAATACTCCCACACCCCTCCCCGACAACTCCAACCTAAAACACGATCACCTAAAAACAAAAGTGAACGATAAAAATAGCACAGTTCACTCCAGAACTTTACTGGAACCTATTAAACCTTGGATTTGCATTTTCAGGTAGTGTACCTGGTAATTCGAAATTGCCACCGTTTTTAAGTTTCATTCAACAGAACGAGGAATTCGAAACAGATCCGAGAATCCACGGAGTGAAAATTGGTTGGCACTGTTACTATGTTATAACCACAACGTGGCACAAATGAAATCAGCTGTTATATCAATCATAAAACTATAAAAATAAATAATAATTGAATAAATAACAAAACTGGAAACTAAATATGGGCTGTCAGTATTAAACTTTTAAACTGGAAATCATAATTATCTTAAGCAGATTAGTCCCCCTTTGTATTTTATATCTCATCCTTATTTCCCTTTACGTAGATTTGAGCTTCCCTTGTCTACAACATAAAAGAAATTTTAAAATTTAAAGATCAAACTACTAAACAGATCACACCTTCCTTAATTATCCCTAAATCAGGGTAAAATTTAAAAGTCGAGATTTAAAGATCAAACTAGTAAACAGACCACACCTTCCTTAATTATCCCTAAATCAGGGTAAACTTTTAAATTTAAAAGTTGAGATAAACATTAAAAAAAAAAATTGAAAAGCCTGATTACCCTTGTCTCATGAATTCGGATCCTTGTAGAAAATCTTGAATTTTGAAAATCCTAATTACCCTCAGGAATTTGATCCCTAAAATGTAAGAAAATTTGAAAACCTCACTGCCCTTGCAAGAAAATACTGAAAGTTAAAAATTTATTACAAACCAATCCTAAATTTCAAGATAAGTTTAAGTTTTGGAAATTAATAACATTTTTTTTTGGTGACCATCTTTGAGTATCAGACCAATCCAAACCCAACTGGCCAATCCTGATACTGTTTCGAGCAAAGCTTTGTCAAAAGGGTCAGATCTCGATCTTGACCGATATACTGATCCTACCCTACAAAAACTGATCCAATACAACCATATTGACCAATCCAATACAAAATTACACACCATGCCTCAGAGACAGGATGGATATGGTATGCTAAATCATTTCATACGACTTTTGAGAGAGAGATAGGATATCTCATTCCACGTTATAGGGAGAGATGCCAGTGAATGCACGTCACTCGGCTCGTGTATATTGGCCTCTCCGGTATCCATATCTTTATAGCCAAACTCGTGCCAAGATTCTCGGTTTGTGGAGCAATTAAAAACCAAAAATTACAAATCCCAAATAGTTAAAAAAGAGGATTCGAACTTTTGCACACGATCTGGTCCTCTACCTAACACCAAAACATGACTTCTACAGTTCTACTAGTCCTTCTTAAACTTTGGTTCAACTTCAGTACTATACATTAATTGTACAACATTTTCTACCAAAAAAAAAAAAAAAAAAATTGTACAACATTTAAGTCTAACTTTCTCTTGAATCCCAGGTCGTGCATGGGATCAAGATCAAGACTGTTTTTTGGAAATCAGCAAAATTGCTGAGAAACTCATTTAGTCTGGTTGGATCTAGTCCGGTCCAGAGTCCGGTCCAGAGAGAATTTATAATGATGAACATGGCTGCTGAGTTCGGATCCTTTAGTCACGTTATTATGAATCGGTTTAATCTAAAAATAATTTGTTTTTCTTCATAAAAGTCTAAAAAATCTAAATACGTGAATTGGAAAATTTTTCTAATGGTCGTAGTATTTAAAATAAGGCGGCTAATGTTATTTGCCATGTGTTCATTTGTTTGTGAGATATATGATACCAGTGACCAATCCAGCTTTTAAAAGAATTATTAATCAATATTTTTCAAAAAAAATAATAATAATAATAATTTAGCTAAGAGCAAAATACTTCCAGAAAAAGGCAGGCAGAAGGACACGCGGCAAGTTAAAGGACGAAAGGTAACCTCAGTGGAAAAACAGCTAGGATTCTTGAAGACGATTCTAGCGATGAAGAGAACGGATGAGAATCTCGTTTTTCTTTCA
The DNA here is from genome assembly GCF_041222555.1 of Hakea prostrata. NCBI lineage: Eukaryota > Viridiplantae > Streptophyta > Magnoliopsida > Proteales > Proteaceae > Hakea > Hakea prostrata. Next base: position 2,648,872 of record NC_142600.1, read on the forward strand.
AGAGAAAGGAGCTAGACGCACAGTCAGAAAAGAGATTAAGGAGAAAGAGTCATATATTTAAGTGAAAATCTTCTTCTGATTGTTTATAATTCTGCAATAGTCTCTCAAAAGAACAACGATAGATTTAGAAAACTTAAAAGGAACTACAATTGCATCTGTGGAGAATGAGTTTCATGTAGAAACCAAAAAAATTCACAATCCTGAAGATGATGCCTATCAGTATTCTAGGAACTTAGACGTAGAAGAGATTAATCAAATGCGACTACAATAGAATTCACCGACGACTTAATAAGCAGAGACAAGTTATCTCCATGCGCAGGCACCGAAAATCCGAAGCAGAAACTGAAATATCGATTCATATGACGGAGAGAAAGTAAACGATTAACCACAATTATTTTCTCTGATTCAATCGGAGAAGATTTTATTCTTAACAGATTTCAAATTTTGATTCTTAATTGGAAAAAACAACGAAACCAATAGAGTAAAATAAGATCCAACTAGTCGAATAGACTATACGAGAGACAGAGATTGTTATTTACCTTTGATGCCGATCTGTAATCTTTCCAAATCTCCACTTGTAGGAACCTTTACTCGGCGACTTCTGACGAACACAACACCAACACCTCCATCGTCTGAGCGACAAATTTGTTAGATGTAGAAGAAAAATCCACCGAAGTGTATTCTAATCTTCAACTTCTCATGATCATTTTTCATAATCTTCCAACTCAATCAAGACTGGTTTCTCCGACTATCTTGCAGAGTCGACGAAAGAGGAAACAAGGTAACAAATATATTAAGGACAGAAAACAAGAACCTAAAACATTCGACTTTTTCTCGTGGAGTTATTGAGTTATTTATTAAGCCATTTGTGCCATTTATTATTTAGCTATCCGAAAAAGACAAGCCTAAATCCTAAATTCGAAAAAGCAAAATCGAGTTTCCGAAAAAAATAATTAAAAAAAAAAAAGTTTCGGCGATTCGCCGTGGGAAGATCAGAATGTAAGTATGTAACAACTAACAAGACGGCGACTCGCAAACATGGGCCCAAACTCCAAAGGCCCAAGTCGTGGTTCGGCATCCAATATCGGATCAGTTGTACCGGTTTGTTTTGATATCGGATCGTCACCTAAAGCCGTATTTTGAATATTAATCCTGTATATTTGCTAAAAATCTGTAAATTCCCCCTCCAATTTATACGAGAGGATTCTCCGAGTAAGGTCTTTGTATCATGGGAGAGTCACAATGTGTGAGGAAACATCACTAGATTTAGAATGGAATCATATTACGCGATGACATTGATATCAAAATCACCTCTGAAGAATGTGATTTAACCCATCCCAACATCACCAATTCAACTCGATAATTATTATTCAAATGGATCATGTAAGATCATCACTGAAATTGATTATTTGGATTATTTGGTAGATGGAAAAATATCACGTGTATCACATTTTTTTAAAAGATTTACCAAACAAAACTAGTAAAGTCATTTTAGAAAGATAAATGTGAATTGATATAAGACTTTAAAGTGTTTATATTTCTTACCGAAAAAAAAAAAGTATTTATATTTTTATAGGGTGGGCGTTGCCCGCCAATTTCTTATCAAGAAAACCCTCCCATCTCCTTTGTGGCCCTCCACGTGTTAAGTGTTGATATATAATATAAAGAATAAGAAAATAGATTCTCATGTGTCTCATTATCTTCTCACCCCCACCAAAAAGAAAATGTCAATTATCTTCTTGAACCATCAAATATGTTTTCCTTTTCGTATACGTCTTCTCATGTTAATCATGAATTTTCTTCTTGTATTCTTAAATATCAAAGCTACTTAGTACTTCCTCTAGAGGCTCTACCCAATCTTCCACCTTCTATATCTCCTGCCTATCGAATATTAATGCATTTTTATTATTTCGTAAAAGTTTCATATCAATATTAATAATGTTCAAAACTAATAGCTATTTAATACCATGTATAGTTTCAACCTGGAAAAAACAAAATGGCTAGTTTGTATCACATATTTACTTGGGTTGAGGATAGGGGACAACTCTCTACCATGTATATATATGAGATCTACCTTAATTTGAGAGTTTAGATAATCTTCTCATTAGGGCTGCTAGATATGTATTTTTCTATTGTTTTATATTACACAATAAGTTGAGGCTCACAGTGTTTTATTTTTAATTTATTTTGTCAGTATTCAAAGATAGAATCCATTCCTATTGTATAGTGGAGAAGCGTGAAGAGAACAAATACGTATACCTTGAAGATAGAGGATTTAGACTCCACCTTCAAGGTGGCATCCATAATTTCTCAGTGTGGTTCAAATTTATCCTCATCCATACCCATGTAAATAGTAAATTTGAAACTATATCTAAGACAAGTATACAAATTGCATTGACACCCCATTTTAAGTTTTAAAAGCATAGGCACCCCATAGTTGAACATGCATTGGATGTATTCTTGAAAATATTATGATATCATGAGGAATTGTATAAGACAAGTGAAAGCATACAATCATAAGAATGAAAACTTATTTTATTTTGAATAACATGAATGATCTTCTTGTTGAAAGCATTATAGTATATATTCTTCTAATGATGCATAAAAAGTGATAGAGTTGAAACGTACTAATATTGGTCGGCACTTTTTTAAGGTATTTAAACGCCCTGAATAGTGCACACGGTCCATAATGCATTTTTAACCCCAAGATCAGTCAACCCTTCCATCTCAGACGGCACACTCCGTAATTGATGGACTAAGGGATCTGTAAAGTTACATTCACCAATTTGTTTTCTATGACACAATTTAAAAGAAAACCAATAATTTTCAAAACGTTCGTGCATAAAAAATAATAAACCTCTCTCACATTTATATAGGAAAGTAAGAGATACCACCAAAAGTTGTCTCCGTTTGTTAACTGTCAAAGTAGCCTTCCAAAAGAAACACCTATTGATCATTTAGGTAGGTGTCTTTTAGGAAAAGACTCAACTTTTATAAAAATGGATTTTTTGAATTTTCAAATAAAACTATGAAAATTACAACACGTATTAGCCCAATTTATTTATACTTTCTATTAAATACTGTTTAATTTATTTTAATTATAAGACTATCCCTGACCACATATACGAGATGACTACAACACACCTACCCACCTTTAGTTGTCTTCCTCTTCTCTGTTTATCCTCTGAAAACCTTTTGATCAATGAAGAAGAAGGCTCATAAGGATGCATTGGTAGTTTCAACATCACAACATCCCCTATACCACCCAAAAAAGAACAAAGAAAAAAAAAGGAAAAAAAGAACCAACAAAAAACAGAAAGAGAAACTCGAAAGATTAGAAAATATTCAACTTTGAAACCCGTTGAAGGAAGTGAAACCTAGATTTTTCCTCCGCCCGTTGTTTTTTCAATTTAAGAAGATCTTGATTTTTAAACAAAATCAGATTTAAATTTGTCTGGTTCTTCTTCCTGATTTTCAAAAACAAAAGTAGACATATTGCTTGACTTTGAAACCTTAATCAGTGAATTAGCCCGGCATTTGGCTATAAAAACGCCAATGCTTGGTTCATGGCTCTAAAAACTCCACTTTCATTGGCAGGAATAGCTGAATCCAATTGGAGAATCCCAAACGTGCTCCACCTTGTTGAAAGCCCTTATGTTTACTCCATTCTGCTTATACTTGATTTTAGCCTATCTTAACACTTGGAAGTGAACAAAGTAGAGATCTAGAATCCCTAATACTGGGTATAATGGTCATTTTGATTTTAATCTTACTCCTTGTAAAAAAGGGTATAATAGTTTCTTTAATTTGTCTCTAATTATAACATTCTAACAAAAAAAGGCACAAATCGAGCTTTGTCAATGTAGGGTTGGTAGAGTGGTAAGATCTATACTTCTCAGTGGAGAGATCATGAGTTCAACCCTTGCGGACAAATCTCCATCTAAAGATGTAATCGAAGTGACACAAAAAAAAAAAAAAAGAAGAAAAAGGCACAAGACACGAATGTTTTAAAACTTAAAATGGGATGTCACTGCATTATAGTCTTTGCATTGGGGTGTTGGAACAATTTACTGTATTTTTTTTTAATACCAAGATGTAAATTGTAAACAACGTGCGCATTAGCTGGCAGCAAAGAACCTCAGTTCTTTAAAAAAAAATTAAATAAATAAATAGAATAGAGGATGAATACTTAATTGACTCATAACTTGTTCACCTGCCAATGGGTAATAGATAATCCTCTTATGAAAGGCGAGGAATATCGACAGCTTTATTTTGATTTATCTAATAAAAGATGAAATTGGGTCTTTCGGAGAATATATATACACAATGTATTTTGCAAATCCAGGGAATATATATAATTTATTCTTTGTATTATCATATGGTTAGGCGTGATAAATTTGCTTTTATTAAAATTTTCTTCTAAATTTTTTTCAGTGAAAATTTCCCCCCTCTACAAGAAGATGCCACCAAGAAATTTCAGTGAGTAAATCTCTTCTCAAATTCAGAAAATGCTTTTAAAATGGTTCAGGGTGAAGATTCACTCTTGAGAGGGAGCTTTATTTCTATCATTGTTGCTCACCGTGTTTGCAAGACTAAAAAATTCATGCAAAATGGGTTGTCTTTCTCAATCTCCAATTCGTTTAGGGTTGACATTAATAATGTTACTCATCAGCAATAAATATTCTGCAAAAAATTAAATAAAAAGAATTGGGTCCCCATCCTAATTAGGGAGAGAATAATATTATAACAGTAATTTTCAGAAAATTTATCACTAAACGACATATTAAACAAAGGCCAGTAGCTTAGTTAGTAATTGGAGACAATTTGAAGAATCTCAAAACCCACCAAAGACTCATTCCACGTAAGATTACATGAAACCATTAAGCGATAATAATTAATTATCAAACAATTTAATACAAAAACTACCCTTCAATGCATGATGAGTTATTCAGTATTTTTATTATTTTAACAGTTAACACAAGGGATGGGTTTCTCACAAAGCAATCATTGAGGGCGTCAGCTAGTATGATTAAGCAAATTTAAAACTAAACGTTATGGTCACTAAGCTCCTACCAAAAAAAAATTACGGTCACTAAGCCAACTTGAATTTGAAAAAGGTTTCTCCCAACTACTACTAGAGTTTAGCTACACATACTTTTGCTTAAAACACACTTCAACTACTTAAAAAAAAAAATCAACATTTTCTGATTCATAATCGCCTTTTTCGAGAAAAAGATCGATGCCCAGATACCATGAATCATTAGTCATTTCATTATCTAAGATAAGATACTCTTTCTGCCTTTATATAGGAAAATTTTGTCTTACAGTTCATCATAAAATGTAATCCACACTTCAATTAAAATTTGTTGGCAGTACAAGGACTCAAGGAGCAACTACAGAGGCTGAGGATTTTTACTGTTTGTTGCAGGATTCTGATTAAAATGGCATATGAACTCATCAACTTTCCTAAGTCCCCATTAAGGCTTGTGTACAGGGAAAGCTTACAGCTTACTCTTATTTAGGTGGTCCTGTTTCCTGATCTCTACTCTCTCCAAACCCTGCCCCACCAAAAAATAATAATAATAATAAACAGAGAACCCAACAACACAAGACAGAGACAGAAAAGAGAGTATTTAAGTTAAAGGTGTCACATTGAGAAGATTACAGCCAAAACAAGATATCCTATTTTGGGATATGATTCTAATACCACCAAGCAACAAGAGGTAGGAGAAATTGCTCATCAGGAATCTCATGAGCAGCAGGAGTAAATGTAACACTGCAGACAAGAAATCAACTGATACAGTTAGTTGGATTAGTCAATTTCACAAAACATGTCTCAAAATTTTCTGTGTTGAACAAGGTAGCAGTCAACAATTGCCTGTAAAAGCTTGCTATTGGTTGTCATTGCCATCCTGGATTTCTCATTAAAGAAAGTAGTCCACCCATTGCCTGTCATTGCCATCATGTTGCTTGGAGAGGATGGTACAGTATAAAGCAAACACAGAACCAGTACTCTTTGAGGTCCGAGAGCCAGTAGGAGGGTAACATTCTTTGGGCTAAAATCTATACTAATGTCCTGCAGACAAACTTGTGACCATATCATAGCAAAACCAACAACCAGATTTATATGCCACTACAATCGTTAATTCATGAAAAGAAATGAAAATGCCAAAATGCTAAGAGATGCCCCATATAGTGAGTACCTAAGGAAATTCTAAATGTACAGTATGAAGCAGTTTATCCTTGAATAGATGTACCTACAGGCTAAGAAAATCATATTGGAAAAATAGCTTAAGATTTCATATTCCTTGTACAAAAAGCATGCCTTGTATTTCTACTAATACATCATCTTATATTACTAGAAAATGTTCAACAAATTGAGCACCCAGATCATATGGATCCACAACTAAATGCTGGGGAGGAAGACTATTGAAAAAATAACATAGAATTGGATTAGTCTTACCCTAATCTTCATCCATTAGGAAAAAGGGAAGCATTTGCAGGGCATCATTCAGTGAAATAAGGGAAATATGCCCCACTGGTGTAAAAACCCTTCGCCAGTTGTCACTTCCAAGACCAATAGAACAAGCACTGCCAACATGGCAGCTCTCCCATTCCATGTTTCAGCACTTTTGGTCCAACCCCATTTCCATACTGCTACAGGTGGAGGCAGTTCTCTCCTTTGTGAATCATATGCGGCCAAAAGCTCTTCCACGCTACCAAGGGGAACAAGAGACTGCACCAAAGACCATATTCAGTGTCATGTAATAAGACAATTGCATACCCCCTACAAAGGGAATATTGGGGGGGGGGGGGGGAGATGGAAAAGATATTGAACATTGATAAGGACACAGTAGACAAACCATAGCAAGCTTCATCACCTTAATTTCCAGAGACTAGATTAAGTCCATACGTCTTCACATCCAGTGAACTTTTTAAACTAGTACCTTTACAATATATGGGCCACAGACTAATGTACATCTCACTTTTTCAGGGTCCCATGAGGTTTGGACTGTAGGCAGCTCTCACGTAAAAGCATTTTTTGCAAACAGTAGCCACCTGCAAACTCAAAACCAGGTCTTAATACTGGAAGGGTGAGCTTTTACCACTGCAACAAGCAATGGCACCAATAGTGGTCACTTGTCACAGTGTCCACTAAACCCACGGTGTCAGGGAGGGACTGGACACAAGGGGATGCCAACAAGGCGACCAAGGTGCCTAGATAATCACACACTATGGTCGTGCCAATTGCTTTACAAAGGCACTAATTCTGAAGACATTCGAGCGACGTGTTTTACACGACACCAGGTTTAGGAGGCTTCCCTACTTGGTCAAACACTTCCAGTCAGAAGGATGGGTAATCATCGAATGAAAAACTTTCAATATGCTAATATTTACATCCCTAGGAAATTTCTTGACTATTTTAACTATTTTAACTCCATTAACTAACACGCTGACATCAAACTTTTTTCTCTTGGGTTTGAAGGGAGGGGGTTAAATATTAGCAATTTCAACACTGTGACATCAACCATTATTAGAGATCGTCAGCCAAATTAGAGATTGTGTCCACTCTCACGTAGTAATTTTTCATATACATGCATTTTATCAAAGACGTAGATGAGTTTAACAATGGTTACCTGACGAGCTTCAAGATTTGAAACAGCCATTGCTCCCACGTATGGAAGACTTTCAATTACAGCATCTGCCAAATCCGAAATGAAAGTGCGTTCACACCCTAGAGCAGGAACACGCCCCCAATTTTCTATGCCTGATTTTAAAGCTAACTCTTTGTACTCAACATCAATCTCTTCAAGAGTTTCGATGTGTTCACTGACAAAACTGGAAATCAAGTGCAACAGTGAGTTCATTATAAAATAATCAAATCTGAAATGTAAGGTAAAATTAACAACAGAATCACAAGAAACTAAAAAAATTCAAGATCTATAACATAAATAACTTGAAGGTAACTGACAAGCCATGGAACTAAATACCTGATAGGGACTGCAAGAAGACTTTTTACTCCTTTTTGTCCCAGCTCAATGATAGTCTCATCAGTGTATGGCTTCAACCATTCCACTGGACCAACTCTACTCTGCAATTACAATTAGAATCTGTCAAGAAAGTGACTCCAGAAACAAAAACAAGAGTTATAACTTATACGCAAGAGAATATGACGGCTAATTCACACTTACCAAGACAAAGAGTGCATAAAATTTTCAAATGAAAAATGAAAAGGCAGACATAATGACATGTATAGGCCTAAAACCTGGGAAATATAAAAAAATTCTGATAACCCAAATTCAAACCTCTAAAACTGATACTTTAATACTCAAAAATCCCTGAGCCTAAAACCTTAAGAAGGTAGGTGTGGTTCACTGTGTAAAGGAGGCAATTAAAGACTGAGGACGTAGTATTCATACTCCGGTTTGTCAACTGAAAAAAAACAGGCGTATGCTGTACAAGAAGTTCCCACCACTGTGGTGTCTAGGAAGGGTCATAATGTCTGCAGCCTTATCCCTGCTTATCAAGAGGCTGTTTTTGAACTCAAACCCACACCACCTACGTTGCAATGGAGCAACGTTACTGTTGTCCCGAGGTCTTGCCTCTTGGTCTTGTCAATTAATCAAAAACTTGTACAATTGTGGATCGTGTTGTTAAGTTATACATTTTATTTTTCAAGAACAAAAAATTCATTAATGAGCAAATAAATAGAATAATCATGCAAGTGCAGGGATAAATAATCAACAATGCCCTTGCCCTGAAATACAGTAGAGCATTCTCTACCTGTGGCCAAGTCACTGTACACGTCTAAACATTGGAACAATGATGTGAAAAAAAATTAAGTTCACTAGCAGGAGTCCATATCCTAATTTAAATTGACAAATCACAAACTGTAATCTCCATTACCTTCTGCCAGCACCAATTTGAGCCAATATTTTCGCAACAACCATGGAACAGAAACATCCTATATAAGAAACAATTGGATTGATAAACTATTGGATAAGTTCTGGACTTCGGGAGCATTGTATTATAATAAACAGTTATTTCGGTCACTTTTATCAAGGCTTAATATTGGATACTCAAAAAGCTCAAAAATTATTTATTTTTCATGATCTTGAATTGGGTGAAAGGCTACTGAGTTGCCTTTTCAAATGGTCAAAAATGAGGTGATTACAAGCAATATTGGAAAGTCACAAACGGACTTTCCAATGAAGAATGTTAAGATCCTTATAATATCTTGGAAAATTAATACAAAGTTGCAAGAATTAACAAGATAACACTGGTCTCTATGGTGCCAGTCACCCCCCACACCTCACGGTGTTCCCTCAGCCTACGGCTGCCCACAAAACTTTCCAAACATTCGATCCCCTCTCCACTCACTTGTCCCTCTATTTATAACCCTCAACTAACCCTAATTCTCTCTCTCTCCTCCACATGGCCTCATCCTAGGGTCCTAACACTACCAGCCCCTCGAAAATCACCTTGTCCTCAAGGTGATGGAATTGTTGAAGTTTAGTCGTCTAATGGTGCCGCATAACTATAGTAATTCAACATCATCCTCCCAGGTTGATTAACACACCCATTGCCCAAAATCAGACTTGAAGCGAAGCACTTGGTCTAGAATTTTTTTTTTGCCAGCAATGAAATTAACCCCCATCGCACCATTACAACTCTCACAGAGCCTGTGTGCCGTCTCAATTCGGCGAGGTTGAAGACGATGATGCAACTCAAGAAACATTCTCAGTAAAAAACCAAGGAAACAATGCACAATATGCCGAACAGTGGTGTGCTCCGACAGATTTTTTTAGTCCAAGCGCCGCTGGTGCAGGTCGCACCTCAGTAAATAGTGCCTCTGTTGGAAGAGCTGAATGATTGGAAGCCCGAATTGCACTGGATGTTAATCGAAGGATGAGGGTTTCACTTGCCGTAATGGAGCATTGCATCTCCCCCTCAGTCACTAGAGCCCCAACGTTGCCGCCTCCCTTTCCATTCTGAAGTCCAGAGGTTGAAGACGATGGTTTGATCGGACCGCTTCTTGGGTAAGCCCTTGGTTCCTACTAGTTTTGGGGTTGGGGCTTGGTTTGTTTTAGTAATATGGGCCCAAAATAATAATGAGAAAAGGTGGGTTTTGGGTTAATGAAATGGACCAAGCCCATGAGTGATGGTTAAAACGGGTGGGGTCAAAATACTTAAACCCATGGATTAAAAGAAATGGGTTGGGCATTAGGTTGATGGATTGAATTGGGCTTTGGGTCATAAAAGTGGAATGGGCCCAATGTAATTCGTTTGAACGGGTTAATGAAATGAGATGGGCTTGGGGTTAATGGAATGGGTTGGGCCCAAGGGGGTTTCTTAGGGAACCAGATGGCCCAATCTTTAAATTTGATTCGTTTGGGCCCTATGTGTGAAAATAAGTGTACCTGAGTTGGGCCCAAATTAGAGAAACCTTGGTTCTTAATGAGTGAACCAAACCCGTAAACCGGTTTGAGTTGGTTCAAACCAACCCTAAAAATCCCCAAACACCATCGCCATCTTCTCCTTTTTCTGCAACAGGAACCTCAACCGTCATAGGGAGTTTTCTACCGAGTGCCTCTTGCTTCCATCGAAACTCGGCATGATTTCTCGTTGTTGCATCTTTAATCCGGTAGTCAACGATACCCAAACTTCTCCGTCTCTTCTTCTTTCTTTTCCATGCTCGGTGATACTCATCCACGCCGGTTGCAACCCCCACCGCCTTTGCTTTCGACTGTATGGGGTGGTTTTGCGAATCGTTCTACTTCACCTTGGTCACTGTTCCACTACGGAAACTCATCAAAGTTGATCTCGCTTTTGCCTTTGTCCCGCCATCGAATTCGATTTTCAAGCCTTCGTTGAAGCTTGTCCAGTTGAATTCCGACCATGTCTTCTGATAAATCCAATCAAACGCATCCCCAACCAAATGTTCGAGAGCTACTGCAAGCCAATGTTCGTGTTTAATCTGGTGTTGACAACAAAATTGCTCAACTTCTATTAACCACTGTTGTGCCTTTCCATCACCAGAAAACAATGGCAAAACCATTTCAACTCCCTGGAATCATGAATGCTATGATGCCAATTGTTAAGATCCTTATAATATCTTGGAAAATTAATATAAAGTTGCAAGAATTAACAAGATAACACTGGTCTCTATGGTGCCAGCCAGTCCCCCCCACACCTCACGGTGTTCCCTCAGCCTACGGCTGCCCACAAAACTTTCCAAACATTCGATCCCCTCTCCGCTCACTTGTCCCTCTATTTATAACCCTCAACTAACCCTAATTCTCTCTCTCTCCTCCACATGGCCTCATCCTAGGGTCCTAACAAAGAGTAAATCTGTGATGAGATAAATATTTTCGAAAGTCTAATTAGTCAATCACCTTAAATTAATAGTCACCATGTTTTGCTCGCGAGATCTCGGCTCTTGGTTTTCCAAGAAGCCGAAACAAGATGAGAAGCAAAATAAA